>NW_027308116.1:0-192000 GCF_047496885.1 Scyliorhinus torazame | reverse complement strand
TAACCCTAACCCTAACCCTAACCCTAACCCTAACCCTAACCCTAACCCTAACCCTAACCCTAACCCTAACCCTAACCCTAACCCTAACCCTAACCCTAACCCTAACCCTAACCCTAACCCTAACCCTAACCCTAACCCTAACCCTAACCCTAACCCTAACCCTAACCCTAACCCTAACCCTAACCCTAACCCTAACCCTAACCCTAACCCTAACCCTAACCCTAACCCTAACCCTAACCCTAACCCTAACCCTAACCCTAACCCTAACCCTAACCCTAACCCTAACCCTAACCCTAACCCTAACCCTAACCCTAACCCTAACCCTAACCCTAACCCTAACCCTAACCCTAACCCTAACCCTAACCCTAACCCTAACCCTAACCCTAACCCTAACCCTAACCCTAACCCTAACCCTAACCCTAACCCTAACCCTAACCCTAACCCTAACCCTAACCCTAACCCTAACCCTAACCCTAACCCTAACCCTAACCCTAACCCTAACCCTAACCCTAACCCTAACCCTAACCCTAACCCTAACCCTAACCCTAACCCTAACCCTAACCCTAACCCTAACCCTAACCCTAACCCTAACCCTAACCCTAACCCTAACCCTAACCCTAACCCTAACCCTAACCCTAACCCTAACCCTAACCCTAACCCTAACCCTAACCCTAACCCTAACCCTAACCCTAACCCTAACCCTAACCCTAACCCTAACCCTAACCCTAACCCTAACCCTAACCCTAACCCTAACCCTAACCCTAACCCTAACCCTAACCCTAACCCTAACCCTAACCCTAACCCTAACCCTAACCCTAACCCTAACCCTAACCCTAACCCTAACCCTAACCCTAACCCTAACCCTAACCCTAACCCTAACCCTAACCCTAACCCTAACCCTAACCCTAACCCTAACCCTAACCCTAACCCTAACCCTAACCCTAACCCTAACCCTAACCCTAACCCTAACCCTAACCCTAACCCTAACCCTAACCCTAACCCTAACCCTAACCCTAACCCTAACCCTAACCCTAACCCTAACCCTAACCCTAACCCTAACCCTAACCCTAACCCTAACCCTAACCCTAACCCTAACCCTAACCCTAACCCTAACCCTAACCCTAACCCTAACCCTAACCCTAACCCTAACCCTAACCCTAACCCTAACCCTAACCCTAACCCTAACCCTAACCCTAACCCTAACCCTAACCCTAACCCTAACCCTAACCCTAACCCTAACCCTAACCCTAACCCTAACCCTAACCCTAACCCTAACCCTAACCCTAACCCTAACCCTAACCCTAACCCTAACCCTAACCCTAACCCTAACCCTAACCCTAACCCTAACCCTAACCCTAACCCTAACCCTAACCCTAACCCTAACCCTAACCCTAACCCTAACCCTAACCCTAACCCTAACCCTAACCCTAACCCTAACCCTAACCCTAACCCTAACCCTAACCCTAACCCTAACCCTAACCCTAACCCTAACCCTAACCCTAACCCTAACCCTAACCCTAACCCTAACCCTAACCCTAACCCTAACCCTAACCCTAACCCTAACCCTAACCCTAACCCTAACCCTAACCCTAACCCTAACCCTAACCCTAACCCTAACCCTAACCCTAACCCTAACCCTAACCCTAACCCTAACCCTAACCCTAACCCTAACCCTAACCCTAACCCTAACCCTAACCCTAACCCTAACCCTAACCCTAACCCTAACCCTAACCCTAACCCTAACCCTAACCCTAACCCTAACCCTAACCCTAACCCTAACCCTAACCCTAACCCTAACCCTAACCCTAACCCTAACCCTAACCCTAACCCTAACCCTAACCCTAACCCTAACCCTAACCCTAACCCTAACCCTAACCCTAACCCTAACCCTAACCCTAACCCTAACCCTAACCCTAACCCTAACCCTAACCCTAACCCTAACCCTAACCCTAACCCTAACCCTAACCCTAACCCTAACCCTAACCCTAACCCTAACCCTAACCCTAACCCTAACCCTAACCCTAACCCTAACCCTAACCCTAACCCTAACCCTAACCCTAACCCTAACCCTAACCCTAACCCTAACCCTAACCCTAACCCTAACCCTAACCCTAACCCTAACCCTAACCCTAACCCTAACCCTAACCCTAACCCTAACCCTAACCCTAACCCTAACCCTAACCCTAACCCTAACCCTAACCCTAACCCTAACCCTAACCCTAACCCTAACCCTAACCCTAACCCTAACCCTAACCCTAACCCTAACCCTAACCCTAACCCTAACCCTAACCCTAACCCTAACCCTAACCCTAACCCTAACCCTAACCCTAACCCTAACCCTAACCCTAACCCTAACCCTAACCCTAACCCTAACCCTAACCCTAACCCTAACCCTAACCCTAACCCTAACCCTAACCCTAACCCTAACCCTAACCCTAACCCTAACCCTAACCCTAACCCTAACCCTAACCCTAACCCTAACCCTAACCCTAACCCTAACCCTAACCCTAACCCTAACCCTAACCCTAACCCTAACCCTAACCCTAACCCTAACCCTAACCCTAACCCTAACCCTAACCCTAACCCTAACCCTAACCCTAACCCTAACCCTAACCCTAACCCTAACCCTAACCCTAACCCTAACCCTAACCCTAACCCTAACCCTAACCCTAACCCTAACCCTAACCCTAACCCTAACCCTAACCCTAACCCTAACCCTAACCCTAACCCTAACCCTAACCCTAACCCTAACCCTAACCCTAACCCTAACCCTAACCCTAACCCTAACCCTAACCCTAACCCTAACCCTAACCCTAACCCTAACCCTAACCCTAACCCTAACCCTAACCCTAACCCTAACCCTAACCCTAACCCTAACCCTAACCCTAACCCTAACCCTAACCCTAACCCTAACCCTAACCCTAACCCTAACCCTAACCCTAACCCTAACCCTAACCCTAACCCTAACCCTAACCCTAACCCTAACCCTAACCCTAACCCTAACCCTAACCCTAACCCTAACCCTAACCCTAACCCTAACCCTAACCCTAACCCTAACCCTAACCCTAACCCTAACCCTAACCCTAACCCTAACCCTAACCCTAACCCTAACCCTAACCCTAACCCTAACCCTAACCCTAACCCTAACCCTAACCCTAACCCTAACCCTAACCCTAACCCTAACCCTAACCCTAACCCTAACCCTAACCCTAACCCTAACCCTAACCCTAACCCTAACCCTAACCCTAACCCTAACCCTAACCCTAACCCTAACCCTAACCCTAACCCTAACCCTAACCCTAACCCTAACCCTAACCCTAACCCTAACCCTAACCCTAACCCTAACCCTAACCCTAACCCTAACCCTAACCCTAACCCTAACCCTAACCCTAACCCTAACCCTAACCCTAACCCTAACCCTAACCCTAACCCTAACCCTAACCCTAACCCTAACCCTAACCCTAACCCTAACCCTAACCCTAACCCTAACCCTAACCCTAACCCTAACCCTAACCCTAACCCTAACCCTAACCCTAACCCTAACCCTAACCCTAACCCTAACCCTAACCCTAACCCTAACCCTAACCCTAACCCTAACCCTAACCCTAACCCTAACCCTAACCCTAACCCTAACCCTAACCCTAACCCTAACCCTAACCCTAACCCTAACCCTAACCCTAACCCTAACCCTAACCCTAACCCTAACCCTAACCCTAACCCTAACCCTAACCCTAACCCTAACCCTAACCCTAACCCTAACCCTAACCCTAACCCTAACCCTAACCCTAACCCTAACCCTAACCCTAACCCTAACCCTAACCCTAACCCTAACCCTAACCCTAACCCTAACCCTAACCCTAACCCTAACCCTAACCCTAACCCTAACCCTAACCCTAACCCTAACCCTAACCCTAACCCTAACCCTAACCCTAACCCTAACCCTAACCCTAACCCTAACCCTAACCCTAACCCTAACCCTAACCCTAACCCTAACCCTAACCCTAACCCTAACCCTAACCCTAACCCTAACCCTAACCCTAACCCTAACCCTAACCCTAACCCTAACCCTAACCCTAACCCTAACCCTAACCCTAACCCTAACCCTAACCCTAACCCTAACCCTAACCCTAACCCTAACCCTAACCCTAACCCTAACCCTAACCCTAACCCTAACCCTAACCCTAACCCTAACCCTAACCCTAACCCTAACCCTAACCCTAACCCTAACCCTAACCCTAACCCTAACCCTAACCCTAACCCTAACCCTAACCCTAACCCTAACCCTAACCCTAACCCTAACCCTAACCCTAACCCTAACCCTAACCCTAACCCTAACCCTAACCCTAACCCTAACCCTAACCCTAACCCTAACCCTAACCCTAACCCTAACCCTAACCCTAACCCTAACCCTAACCCTAACCCTAACCCTAACCCTAACCCTAACCCTAACCCTAACCCTAACCCTAACCCTAACCCTAACCCTAACCCTAACCCTAACCCTAACCCTAACCCTAACCCTAACCCTAACCCTAACCCTAACCCTAACCCTAACCCTAACCCTAACCCTAACCCTAACCCTAACCCTAACCCTAACCCTAACCCTAACCCTAACCCTAACCCTAACCCTAACCCTAACCCTAACCCTAACCCTAACCCTAACCCTAACCCTAACCCTAACCCTAACCCTAACCCTAACCCTAACCCTAACCCTAACCCTAACCCTAACCCTAACCCTAACCCTAACCCTAACCCTAACCCTAACCCTAACCCTAACCCTAACCCTAACCCTAACCCTAACCCTAACCCTAACCCTAACCCTAACCCTAACCCTAACCCTAACCCTAACCCTAACCCTAACCCTAACCCTAACCCTAACCCTAACCCTAACCCTAACCCTAACCCTAACCCTAACCCTAACCCTAACCCTAACCCTAACCCTAACCCTAACCCTAACCCTAACCCTAACCCTAACCCTAACCCTAACCCTAACCCTAACCCTAACCCTAACCCTAACCCTAACCCTAACCCTAACCCTAACCCTAACCCTAACCCTAACCCTAACCCTAACCCTAACCCTAACCCTAACCCTAACCCTAACCCTAACCCTAACCCTAACCCTAACCCTAACCCTAACCCTAACCCTAACCCTAACCCTAACCCTAACCCTAACCCTAACCCTAACCCTAACCCTAACCCTAACCCTAACCCTAACCCTAACCCTAACCCTAACCCTAACCCTAACCCTAACCCTAACCCTAACCCTAACCCTAACCCTAACCCTAACCCTAACCCTAACCCTAACCCTAACCCTAACCCTAACCCTAACCCTAACCCTAACCCTAACCCTAACCCTAACCCTAACCCTAACCCTAACCCTAACCCTAACCCTAACCCTAACCCTAACCCTAACCCTAACCCTAACCCTAACCCTAACCCTAACCCTAACCCTAACCCTAACCCTAACCCTAACCCTAACCCTAACCCTAACCCTAACCCTAACCCTAACCCTAACCCTAACCCTAACCCTAACCCTAACCCTAACCCTAACCCTAACCCTAACCCTAACCCTAACCCTAACCCTAACCCTAACCCTAACCCTAACCCTAACCCTAACCCTAACCCTAACCCTAACCCTAACCCTAACCCTAACCCTAACCCTAACCCTAACCCTAACCCTAACCCTAACCCTAACCCTAACCCTAACCCTAACCCTAACCCTAACCCTAACCCTAACCCTAACCCTAACCCTAACCCTAACCCTAACCCTAACCCTAACCCTAACCCTAACCCTAACCCTAACCCTAACCCTAACCCTAACCCTAACCCTAACCCTAACCCTAACCCTAACCCTAACCCTAACCCTAACCCTAACCCTAACCCTAACCCTAACCCTAACCCTAACCCTAACCCTAACCCTAACCCTAACCCTAACCCTAACCCTAACCCTAACCCTAACCCTAACCCTAACCCTAACCCTAACCCTAACCCTAACCCTAACCCTAACCCTAACCCTAACCCTAACCCTAACCCTAACCCTAACCCTAACCCTAACCCTAACCCTAACCCTAACCCTAACCCTAACCCTAACCCTAACCCTAACCCTAACCCTAACCCTAACCCTAACCCTAACCCTAACCCTAACCCTAACCCTAACCCTAACCCTAACCCTAACCCTAACCCTAACCCTAACCCTAACCCTAACCCTAACCCTAACCCTAACCCTAACCCTAACCCTAACCCTAACCCTAACCCTAACCCTAACCCTAACCCTAACCCTAACCCTAACCCTAACCCTAACCCTAACCCTAACCCTAACCCTAACCCTAACCCTAACCCTAACCCTAACCCTAACCCTAACCCTAACCCTAACCCTAACCCTAACCCTAACCCTAACCCTAACCCTAACCCTAACCCTAACCCTAACCCTAACCCTAACCCTAACCCTAACCCTAACCCTAACCCTAACCCTAACCCTAACCCTAACCCTAACCCTAACCCTAACCCTAACCCTAACCCTAACCCTAACCCTAACCCTAACCCTAACCCTAACCCTAACCCTAACCCTAACCCTAACCCTAACCCTAACCCTAACCCTAACCCTAACCCTAACCCTAACCCTAACCCTAACCCTAACCCTAACCCTAACCCTAACCCTAACCCTAACCCTAACCCTAACCCTAACCCTAACCCTAACCCTAACCCTAACCCTAACCCTAACCCTAACCCTAACCCTAACCCTAACCCTAACCCTAACCCTAACCCTAACCCTAACCCTAACCCTAACCCTAACCCTAACCCTAACCCTAACCCTAACCCTAACCCTAACCCTAACCCTAACCCTAACCCTAACCCTAACCCTAACCCTAACCCTAACCCTAACCCTAACCCTAACCCTAACCCTAACCCTAACCCTAACCCTAACCCTAACCCTAACCCTAACCCTAACCCTAACCCTAACCCTAACCCTAACCCTAACCCTAACCCTAACCCTAACCCTAACCCTAACCCTAACCCTAACCCTAACCCTAACCCTAACCCTAACCCTAACCCTAACCCTAACCCTAACCCTAACCCTAACCCTAACCCTAACCCTAACCCTAACCCTAACCCTAACCCTAACCCTAACCCTAACCCTAACCCTAACCCTAACCCTAACCCTAACCCTAACCCTAACCCTAACCCTAACCCTAACCCTAACCCTAACCCTAACCCTAACCCTAACCCTAACCCTAACCCTAACCCTAACCCTAACCCTAACCCTAACCCTAACCCTAACCCTAACCCTAACCCTAACCCTAACCCTAACCCTAACCCTAACCCTAACCCTAACCCTAACCCTAACCCTAACCCTAACCCTAACCCTAACCCTAACCCTAACCCTAACCCTAACCCTAACCCTAACCCTAACCCTAACCCTAACCCTAACCCTAACCCTAACCCTAACCCTAACCCTAACCCTAACCCTAACCCTAACCCTAACCCTAACCCTAACCCTAACCCTAACCCTAACCCTAACCCTAACCCTAACCCTAACCCTAACCCTAACCCTAACCCTAACCCTAACCCTAACCCTAACCCTAACCCTAACCCTAACCCTAACCCTAACCCTAACCCTAACCCTAACCCTAACCCTAACCCTAACCCTAACCCTAACCCTAACCCTAACCCTAACCCTAACCCTAACCCTAACCCTAACCCTAACCCTAACCCTAACCCTAACCCTAACCCTAACCCTAACCCTAACCCTAACCCTAACCCTAACCCTAACCCTAACCCTAACCCTAACCCTAACCCTAACCCTAACCCTAACCCTAACCCTAACCCTAACCCTAACCCTAACCCTAACCCTAACCCTAACCCTAACCCTAACCCTAACCCTAACCCTAACCCTAACCCTAACCCTAACCCTAACCCTAACCCTAACCCTAACCCTAACCCTAACCCTAACCCTAACCCTAACCCTAACCCTAACCCTAACCCTAACCCTAACCCTAACCCTAACCCTAACCCTAACCCTAACCCTAACCCTAACCCTAACCCTAACCCTAACCCTAACCCTAACCCTAACCCTAACCCTAACCCTAACCCTAACCCTAACCCTAACCCTAACCCTAACCCTAACCCTAACCCTAACCCTAACCCTAACCCTAACCCTAACCCTAACCCTAACCCTAACCCTAACCCTAACCCTAACCCTAACCCTAACCCTAACCCTAACCCTAACCCTAACCCTAACCCTAACCCTAACCCTAACCCTAACCCTAACCCTAACCCTAACCCTAACCCTAACCCTAACCCTAACCCTAACCCTAACCCTAACCCTAACCCTAACCCTAACCCTAACCCTAACCCTAACCCTAACCCTAACCCTAACCCTAACCCTAACCCTAACCCTAACCCTAACCCTAACCCTAACCCTAACCCTAACCCTAACCCTAACCCTAACCCTAACCCTAACCCTAACCCTAACCCTAACCCTAACCCTAACCCTAACCCTAACCCTAACCCTAACCCTAACCCTAACCCTAACCCTAACCCTAACCCTAACCCTAACCCTAACCCTAACCCTAACCCTAACCCTAACCCTAACCCTAACCCTAACCCTAACCCTAACCCTAACCCTAACCCTAACCCTAACCCTAACCCTAACCCTAACCCTAACCCTAACCCTAACCCTAACCCTAACCCTAACCCTAACCCTAACCCTAACCCTAACCCTAACCCTAACCCTAACCCTAACCCTAACCCTAACCCTAACCCTAACCCTAACCCTAACCCTAACCCTAACCCTAACCCTAACCCTAACCCTAACCCTAACCCTAACCCTAACCCTAACCCTAACCCTAACCCTAACCCTAACCCTAACCCTAACCCTAACCCTAACCCTAACCCTAACCCTAACCCTAACCCTAACCCTAACCCTAACCCTAACCCTAACCCTAACCCTAACCCTAACCCTAACCCTAACCCTAACCCTAACCCTAACCCTAACCCTAACCCTAACCCTAACCCTAACCCTAACCCTAACCCTAACCCTAACCCTAACCCTAACCCTAACCCTAACCCTAACCCTAACCCTAACCCTAACCCTAACCCTAACCCTAACCCTAACCCTAACCCTAACCCTAACCCTAACCCTAACCCTAACCCTAACCCTAACCCTAACCCTAACCCTAACCCTAACCCTAACCCTAACCCTAACCCTAACCCTAACCCTAACCCTAACCCTAACCCTAACCCTAACCCTAACCCTAACCCTAACCCTAACCCTAACCCTAACCCTAACCCTAACCCTAACCCTAACCCTAACCCTAACCCTAAACCCTAACCCTAAACCCTAACCCTAACCCTAACCCTAACCCTAACCCTAACCCTAACCCTAACCCTAACCCTAAACCCTAACCCTAAACCCTAACCCTAACCCTAACCCTAACCCTAAACCCTAACCCTAAACCCTAACCCTAACCCTAACCCTAACCCTAAACCCTAACCCTAAACCCTAACCCTAACCCTAACCCTAACCCTAACCCTAAACCCTAACCCTAAACCCTAACCCTAACCCTAACCCTAACCCTAAACCCTAAACCCTAACCCTAACCCTAACCCTAACCCTAACCCTAACCCTAACCCTAACCCTAACCCTAACCCTAACCCTAACCCTAACCCTAACCCTAATCCTAACCCTAACCCTAACCCTAACCCTAACCCTAACCCTAACCCTAACCCTAACCCTAACCCTAACCCTAACCCTAACCCTAACCCTAATCCTAACCCTAACCCTAACCCTAACCCTAACCCTAACTTTGTCACTTTTTGCAAACCACTAACCCTAACGCAAACCCCTAACCCTAACACAAAACCCACCCCTAACGCAAACCACAACCCTAACACTTGTTACAAACCCAAACACTTGTTACAAACCACAATACCAACCCTCTGTGAGTAAAGATCCTAAAAAAAAATTTTTTTAATTTTAAAAATGATTATAAAAAATTTTTAAAATTAAAAAAAATATTTTTTTAAAAATCAACAAAAATAAAAATATACACTTTGACACTTTTTGCAAACCCTTAACCCTAACCGTAACCAACTTATTGCCTCTTAAAATGTGCAAATATTTTGCGGCGCGCACTACGTGCGCAGATGTTGCGAGCCTACGGGCTCGCCGCCTAGCGGCCGCAAGGCGGTCCTCTTTCATCAAGAGCCGCAGGAATTTTTTGACACTTGTTACAAACCCCAATACCAACCCTCTGTGAGTAAAGAACCTAAAAAACAAAATTTAAAATTTAAAAAAAAATTGTACATAAATTTTAAAAATTAAAAAAGAATATATTCTAAAAATCAACAAAAATAAAAAAATATACTTTGTCACTTTTTGCAAACCACTAACCCTAACGCAAACCCCTGAACCTAACCCTAACGCAAACCCCAACCCTAACACTTGTTACAAACCCAAACACTTGTTACAAACCACAATACCAACCCTTTGTGAGTAAAGAACCTAAAAAAAAAATTTAAAATTTAAAAAAAATTATACAAAAATATTAAAAATTAAAAAAATATTTTTTTTAAAAATCAACAAAAATAAAAAAATATTCTTTGACACTTTTTGCAAACCCCTAACCCTAACGCAAATCCAAACCCTAACACTTGTTACAAACCCAAACACTTGTTACAAACCACAATACCAACCCTCTGTGAGTAAAGATCCTAAAAAAATTTTTAACATTTAAAAAAAAATTATACAAACATTTTAAAATTAAAATAAATATTTTTTTTTTAAAAAATCAACAAAAATAAAAAAATATACTTTGTCACTTTTTGCAAACCACTAACCCTAACGCAAACCCCTAACCCTAACACAAAACCCACCCCTAACGCAAACCACAACCCTAACACTTGTTACAAACCCAAACACTTGTTACAAACCACAATACCAACCCTCTGTGAGTAAAGATCCTAAAAAAAAATTTTTTAATTTTAAAAATAATTATACAAAAATTTTTAAAATTAAAAAAATATATTTTTTTAAAAATCAACAAAAATAAAAATATACACTTTGACACTTTTTGCAAACCCCTAACCCTAACCGTAACCAACTTATTGCCTCTTAAAATGTGCAAATATTTTGCGGCGCGCACTACGTGCGCAGATGTTGCGAGCCTACGGGCTCGCCGCCTAGCGGCCGCAAGGCGCCCCTCTTTCATCGAGAGCCGCAGGAATTTTTTGACACTTGTTACAAACCCCAATACCAACCCTCTGTGAGTAAAGAACCTAAAAAACAAAATTTAAAATTTAAAAAAAAATTATACAAAAATTTTAAAAATTAAAAAAATATTTTTTTTTAAAATCAACAAAAATAAAAAAATATTCTTTGACACTTTTTGCAAACCCCTAACCCTAACGCAAAACTATAACCCTCACGCAAACCCCAACCCTAACACTTGTTACAAACCCAAACACTTGTTACAAACCACAATACCAACCCTCTGTGAGTAAAGATCCTAAAAAAATTTTTAACATTTAAAAAAAAATTATACAAACATTTTAAAATTAAAATAAATATTTTTTTTTTTAAAAATCAACAAAAATAAAAAAATCTACTTTGTCACTTTTTGCAAACCACTAACCCTAACGCAAACCCCTAACCCTAACGCAAAACCCACCCCTAACGCAAACCCCAACCCTAACACTTGTTACAAACCAAAACACTTGTCACAAACCACAATACCAACCCTCTGTGAGTAAAGATCCTAAAAAAAAATTTTTTTAATTTTAAAAATGATTATAAAAAATTTTTAAAATTAAAAAAATATATTTTTTTTAAAATTAACAAAAATAAAAATATACACTTTGACACTTTTTGCAAACCCTTAACCCTAACCGTAACCAACTTATTGCCTCTTAAAATGTGCAAATATTTTGCGGCGCGCACTACGTGCGCAGATGTTGCGAGCCTACGGGCTCGCCGCCTAGCGGCCGCAAGGCAGCCCTCTTTCATCAAGAGCCGCAGGAATTTTTTGACACTTGTTTCAAACCCCAATACCAACCCTCTGTGAGTAAAAAAAAATATATTTTTTTAAAAATCAACAAAAATAAAAATATACACTTTGACACTTTTTGCAAATCCCTAACCCTAACCGTAACCAACTTATTGCCTCTTAAAATGTGCAAATATTTTGCGGCGCGCACTACGTGCGCAGATGTTGCGAGCCTACGGGCTCGCCGCCTAGCGGCCGCAAGGCGCCCCTCTTTCATCGAGAGCCGCAGGAATTTTTTGACACTTGTTACAAACCCCAATACCAACCCTCTGAGAGTAAAGAACCTAAAAAACAAAATTTAAAATTTAAAAAAAAATTATACAAAAATTTTAAAAATTAAAAAAATATTTTTTTTTTAAATCAACAAAAATAAAAAAATATACTTTGTCACTTTTTGCAAACCACTAACCCTAACACAAAACCCACCCCTAACGCAAACCCCAACCCTAACACTTGTTACAAACCCAAACACTTGTTACAAACCACAATACCAACCCTCTGTGAGTAAAGATCCTAAAAAAAAATTTTTTTAATTTTAAAAATAATTATACAAAAATTTTTAAAATTAAAAAAATATATTTTTTTAAAAATCAACAAAAATAAAAATATACACTTTGACACTTTTTGCAAACCCCTAACCCTAACCGTAACCAACTTATTGCCTCTTAAAATGTGCAAATATTTTGCGGCGCGCACTACGTGCGCAGATGTTGCGAGCCTACGGGCTCGCCGCCTAGCGGCCGCAAGGCGCCCCTCTTTCATCGAGAGCCGCAGGAATTTTTTGACACTTGTTACAAACCCCAATACCAACCCTCTGTGAGTAAAGAACCTAAAAAACAAAATTTAAAATTTAAAAAAAAATTATACAAAAATTTTAAAAATTAAAAAAATATTTTTTTTTAAAATCAACAAAAATAAAAAAATATTCTTTGACACTTTTTGCAAACCCCTAACCCTAACGCAAAACTATAACCCTCACGCAAACCCCAACACTAACACTTGTTACAAACCCAAACACTTGTTACAAACCACAATACCAACCCTCTGTGAGTAAAGATCCTAAAAAAATTTTTAACATTTAAAAAAAAATTATACAAACATTTTAAAATTAAAATAAATATTTTTTTTTTTAAAAATCAACAAAAATAAAAAAATCTACTTTGTCACTTTTTGCAAACCACTAACCCTAACGCAAACCCCTAACCCTAACGCAAAACCCACCCCTAACGCAAACCCCAACCCTAACACTTGTTACAAACCAAAACACTTGTCACAAACCACAATACCAACCCTCTGTGAGTAAAGATCCTAAAAAAAAATTTTTTTAATTTTAAAAATGATTATAAAAAATTTTTAAAATTAAAAAAATATATTTTTTTTAAAATTAACAAAAATAAAAATATACACTTTGACACTTTTTGCAAACCCTTAACCCTAACCGTAACCAACTTATTGCCTCTTAAAATGTGCAAATATTTTGCGGCGCGCACTACGTGCGCAGATGTTGCGAGCCTACGGGCTCGCCGCCTAGCGGCCGCAAGGCAGCCCTCTTTCATCAAGAGCCGCAGGAATTTTTTGACACTTGTTTCAAACCCCAATACCAACCCTCTGTGAGTAAAAAAAAATATATTTTTTTAAAAATCAACAAAAATAAAAATATACACTTTGACACTTTTTGCAAACCCCTAACCCTAACCGTAACCAACTTATTGCCTCTTAAAATGTGCAAATATTTTGCGGCGCGCACTACGTGCGCAGATGTTGCGAGCCTACGGGCTCGCCGCCTAGCGGCCGCAAGGCGCCCCTCTTTCATCGAGAGCCGCAGGAATTTTTTGACACTTGTTACAAACCCCAATACCAACCCTCTGTGAGTAAAGAACCTAAAAAACAAAATTTAAAATTTAAAAAAAAATTATACAAAAATTTTAAAAATTAAAAAAATATTTTTTTTTAAAATCAACAAAAATAAAAAAATATTCTTTGACACTTTTTGCAAACCCCTAACCCTAACGCAAAACTATAACCCTCACGCAAACCCCAACCCTAACACTTGTTACAAACCCAAACACTTGTTACAAACCACAATACCAACCCTCTGTGAGTAAAGATCCTAAAAAAAAATTTTTTTAATTTTAAAAATAATTATACAAAAATTTTTAAAATTAAAAAAATATATTTTTTTAAAAATCAACAAAAATAAAAATATACACTTTGACACTTTTTGCAAACCCCTAACCCTAACCGTAACCAACTTATTGCCTCTTAAAATGTGCAAATATTTTGCGGCGCGCACTACGTGCGCAGATGTTGCGAGCCTACGGGCTCGCCGCCTAGCGGCCGCAAGGCGCCCCTCTTTCATCGAGAGCCGCAGGAATTTTTTGACACTTGTTACAAACCCCAATACCAACCCTCTGTGAGTAAAGAACCTAAAAAACAAAATTTAAAATTTAAAAAAAAATTATACAAAAATTTTAAAAATTAAAAAAATATTTTTTTTTAAAATCAACAAAAATAAAAAAATATTCTTTGACACTTTTTGCAAACCCCTAACCCTAACGCAAAACTATAACCCTCACGCAAACCCCAACCCTAACACTTGTTACAAACCCAAACACTTGTTACAAACCACAATACCAACCCTCTGTGAGTAAAGATCCTAAAAAAATTTTTAACATTTAAAAAAAAATTATACAAACATTTTAAAATTAAAATAAATATTTTTTTTTTAAAAAATCAACAAAAATAAAAAAATCTACTTTGTCACTTTTTGCAAACCACTAACCCTAACGCAAACCCCTAACCCTAACGCAAAACCCACCCCTAACGCAAACCCCAACCCTAACACTTGTTACAAACCAAAACACTTGTCACAAACCACAATACCAACCCTCTGTGAGTAAAGATCCTAAAAAAAAATTTTTTTAATTTTAAAAATGATTATAAAAAATTTTTTAAATTAAAAAAATATATTTTTTTTAAAATTAACAAAAATAAAAATATACACTTTGACACTTTTTGCAAACCCTTAACCCTAACCGTAACCAACTTATTGCCTCTTAAAATGTGCAAATATTTTGCGGCGCGCACTACGTGCGCAGATGTTGCGAGCCTACGGGCTCGCCGCCTAGCGGCCGCAAGGCAGCCCTCTTTCATCAAGAGCCGCAGGAATTTTTTGACACTTGTTTCAAACCCCAATACCAACCCTCTGTGAGTAAAAAAATATATATTTTTTTAAAAATCAACAAAAATAAAAATATACACTTTGACACTTTTTGCAAACCCCTAACCCTAACCGTAACCAACTTATTGCCTCTTAAAATGTGCAAATATTTTGCGGCGCGCACTACGTGCGCAGATGTTGCGAGCCTACGGGCTCGCCGCCTAGCGGCCGCAAGGCGCCCCTCTTTCATCGAGAGCCGCAGGAATTTTTTGACACTTGTTACAAACCCCAATACCAACCCTCTGTGAGTAAAGAACCTAAAAAACAAAATTTAAAATTTAAAAAAAAATTATACAAAAATTTTAAAAATTAAAAAAATATTTTTTTTTAAAATCAACAAAAATAAAAAAATATTCTTTGACACTTTTTGCAAACCCCTAACCCTAACGCAAAACTATAACCCTCACGCAAACCCCAACCCTAACACTTGTTACAAACCCAAACACTTGTTACAAACCACAATACCAACCCTCTGTGAGTAAAGATCCTAAAAAAATTTTTAACATTTAAAAAAAAATTATACAAACATTTTAAAATTAAAATAAATATTTTTTTTTTTAAAAATCAACAAAAATAAAAAAATCTACTTTGTCACTTTTTGCAAACCACTAACCCTAACGCAAACCCCTAACCCTAACGCAAAACCCACCCCTAACGCAAACCCCAACCCTAACACTTGTTACAAACCAAAACACTTGTCACAAACCACAATACCAACCCTCTGTGAGTAAAGATCCTAAAAAAAAATTTTTTTAATTTTAAAAATGATTATAAAAAATTTTTAAAATTAAAAAAATATATTTTTTTTAAAATTAACAAAAATAAAAATATACACTTTGACACTTTTTGCAAACCCTTAACCCTAACCGTAACCAACTTATTGCCTCTTAAAATGTGCAAATATTTTGCGGCGCGCACTACGTGCGCAGATGTTGCGAGCCTACGGGCTCGCCGCCTAGCGGCCGCAAGGCAGCCCTCTTTCATCAAGAGCCGCAGGAATTTTTTGACACTTGTTTCAAACCCCAATACCAACCCTCTGTGAGTAAAAAAAAATATATTTTTTTAAAAATCAACAAAAATAAAAATATACACTTTGACACTTTTTGCAAACCCCTAACCCTAACCGTAACCAACTTATTGCCTCTTAAAATGTGCAAATATTTTGCGGCGCGCACTACGTGCGCAGATGTTGCGAGCCTACGGGCTCGCCGCCTAGCGGCCGCAAGGCGCCCCTCTTTCATCGAGAGCCGCAGGAATTTTTTGACACTTGTTACAAACCCCAATACCAACCCTCTGTGAGTAAAGAACCTAAAAAACAAAATTTAAAATTTAAAAAAAAATTATACAAAAATTTTAAAAATTAAAAAAATATTTTTTTTTAAAATCAACAAAAATAAAAAAATATTCTTTGACACTTTTTGCAAACCCCTAACCCTAACGCAAAACTATAACCCTCACGCAAACCCCAACCCTAACACTTGTTACAAACCCAAACACTTGTTACAAACCACAATACCAACCCTCTGTGAGTAAAGATCCTAAAAAAATTTTTAACATTTAAAAAAAAATTATACAAACATTTTAAAATTAAAATAAATATTTTTTTTTTTAAAAATCAACAAAAATAAAAAAATCTACTTTGTCACTTTTTGCAAACCACTAACCCTAACGCAAACCCCTAACCCTAACGCAAAACCCACCCCTAACGCAAACCCCAACCCTAACACTTGTTACAAACCAAAACACTTGTCACAAACCACAATACCAACCCTCTGTGAGTAAAGATCCTAAAAAAAAATTTTTTTAATTTTAAAAATGATTATAAAAAATTTTTAAAATTAAAAAAATATATTTTTTTAAAAATTAACAAAAATAAAAATATACACTTTGACACTTTTTGCAAACCCTTAACCCTAACCGTAACCAACTTATTGCCTCTTAAAATGTGCAAATATTTTGCGGCGCGCACTACGTGCGCAGATGTTGCGAGCCTACGGGCTCGCCGCCTAGCGGCCGCAAGGCAGCCCTCTTTCATCAAGAGCCGCAGGAATTTTTTGACACTTGTTTCAAACCCCAATACCAACCCTCTGTGAGTAAAGAACCTAAAAAACAAAATTTAAAATTTAAAAAAAAATTATACATAAATTTTAAAAATTAAAAAAGAATATATTCTAAAAATCAACAAAAATAAAAAAATATACTTTGTCACTTTTTGCAAACCACTAACCCTAACGCAAACCCCTGAACCTAACCCTAACGCAAACCCCAACCCTAACACTTGTTACAAACCCAAACACTTGTTACAAACCACAATACCAACCCTCTGTGAGTAAAGAACCTAAAAAAAAAAAATTTAAAATTTAAAAAAAATTATACAAAAATATTAAAAATTAAAAAAATATTTTTTTTAAAAATCAACAAAAATAAAAAAATATTCTTTGACACTTTTTGCAAACCCCTAACCCTAACGCAAACCCAAACCCTAACACTTGTTACAAACCCAAACACTTGTTACAAACCCAAACACTTGTTACAAACCACGATACCAACCCTCTGTGAGTAAAGATCCTGAAAAATTTTTTAACATTTAAAAAAAAATTATACAAACATTTTAAAATTAAAAAAAATATTTTTTTTTTTTAAAATCAACAAAAATAAAAAAATATACTTTGTCACTTTTTGCAAACCACTAACCCTAACGCAAACCCCTAACCCTAACACAAAACCCACCCCTAACGCAAACCACAACCCTAACACTTGTTACAAACCCAAACACTTGTTACAAACCACAATACCAACCCTCTGTGAGTAAAGATCCTAAAAAAAAATTTTTTAATTTTAAAAATAATTATACAAAAATTTTTAAAATTAAAAAAATATATTTTTTTAAAAATCAACAAAAATAAAAATATACACTTTGACACTTTTTGCAAACCCCTAACCCTAACCGTAACCAACTTATTGCCTCTTAAAATGTGCAAATATTTTGCGGCGCGCACTACGTGCGCAGATGTTGCGAGCCTACGGGCTCGCCGCCTAGCGGCCGCAAGGCGCCCCTCTTTCATCGAGAGCCGCAGGAATTTTTTGACACTTGTTACAAACCCCAATACCAACCCTCTGTGAGTAAAGAACCTAAAAAACAAAATTTAAAATTTAAAAAAAAATTATACAAAAATTTTACAAATTAAAAAAATATTTTTTTTTAAAATCAACAAAAATAAAAAAATATTCTTTGACACTTTTTGCAAACCCCTAACCCTAACGCAAATCCAAACCCTAACACTTGTTACAAACCCAAACACTTGTTACAAACCACAATACCAACCCTCTGTGAGTAAAGATCCTGAAAAATTTTTTAACATTAAAAAAAAAATTATACAAACATTTTAAAATTAAAAAAAATATTTTTTTTTTTAAAAATCAACAAAAATAAAAAAATATACTTTGTCACTTTTTGCAAACCACTAACCCGAACGCAAACCCCTAACCCTAACGCAAAACCCACCCCTAACGCAAACCCCAACCCTAACACTTGTTACAAACCCAAACACTTGTTACAAACCACAATACCAACCCTCTGTGAGTAAAGAACATAAAAAAAAAATTTAAAATTTAAAAAAAAATTATACAAAATGTTTAACAATTAAAAAAATATTGTTTTTAAAAATCAACAAAAAAATATATATACTTTGACACTTTTTGCAAACCCCTAACCCTAACGCAAAACTATAACCCTCACGCAAACCCCAACCCTAACACTTGTTACAAACCCAAACACTTGTTACAAACCACAATACCAACCCTCTGTGAGTAAAGAACCTAAAAAAAAAAATTTTTAAATTTAAAAAAAATTATACAAAAATATTAAAAATTAAAAAAATATTTTTTTTAAAAATCAACAAAAATAAAAAAATATTCTTTGACACTTTTTGCAAACCCCTAACCCTAACGCAAATCCAAACCCTAACACTTGTTACAAACCCAAACACTTGTTACAAACCACAATACCAACCCTCTGTGAGTAAAGATCCTAAAAAAATTTTTAACATTTAAAAAAAAATTATACAAACATTTTAAAATTAAAATAAATATTTTTTTTTTAAAAAATCAACAAAAATAAAAAAATATACTTTGTCACTTTTTGCAAACCACTAACCCTAACGCAAACCCCTAACCCTAACACAAAACCCACCCCTAACGCAAACCACAACCCTAACACTTGTTACAAACCCAAACACTTGTTACAAACCACAATACCAACCCTCTGTGAGTAAAGATCCTAAAAAAAAATTTTTTAATTTTAAAAATAATTATACAAAAATTTTTAAAATTAAAAAAATATATTTTTTTAAAAATCAACAAAAATAAAAATATACACTTTGACACTTTTTGCAAACCCCTAACCCTAACCGTAACCAACTTATTGCCTCTTAAAATGTGCAAATATTTTGCGGCGCGCACTACGTGCGCAGATGTTGCGAGCCTACGGGCTCGCCGCCTAGCGGCCGCAAGGCGCCCCTCTTTCATCGAGAGCCGCAGGAATTTTTTGACACTTGTTACAAACCCCAATACCAACCCTCTGTGAGTAAAGAACCTAAAAAACAAAATTTAAAATTTAAAAAAAAATTATACAAAAATTTTAAAAATTAAAAAAATATTTTTTTTTAAAATCAACAAAAATAAAAAAATATTCTTTGACACTTTTTGCAAACCCCTAACCCTAACGCAAAACTATAACCCTCACGCAAACCCCAACCCTAACACTTGTTACAAACCCA
The DNA here is from genome assembly GCF_047496885.1 of Scyliorhinus torazame. Taxonomy (NCBI): domain Eukaryota; kingdom Metazoa; phylum Chordata; class Chondrichthyes; order Carcharhiniformes; family Scyliorhinidae; genus Scyliorhinus; species Scyliorhinus torazame. The sequence continues at coordinate 171,961 of NW_027308116.1, read as the reverse complement.
AACACTTGTTACAAACCACAATACCAACCCTCTGTGAGTAAAGATCCTAAAAAAATTTTTAACATTTAAAAAAAAATTATACAAACATTTTAAAATTAAAATAAATATTTTTTTTTTTAAAAATCAACAAAAATAAAAAAATCTACTTTGTCACTTTTTGCAAACCACTAACCCTAACGCAAACCCCTAACCCTAACGCAAAACCCACCCCTAACGCAAACCCCAACCCTAACACTTGTTACAAACCAAAACACTTGTCACAAACCACAATACCAACCCTCTGTGAGTAAAGATCCTAAAAAAAAATTTTTTTAATTTTAAAAATGATTATAAAAAATTTTTAAAATTAAAAAAATATATATTTTTTAAAATTAACAAAAATAAAAATATACACTTTGACACTTTTTGCAAACCCTTAACCCTAACCGTAACCAACTTATTGCCTCTTAAAATGTGCAAATATTTTGCGGCGCGCACTACGTGCGCAGATGTTGCGAGCCTACGGGCTCGCCGCCTAGCGGCCGCAAGGCAGCCCTCTTTCATCAAGAGCCGCAGGAATTTTTTGACACTTGTTTCAAACCCCAATACCAACCCTCTGTGAGTAAAAAAAAATATATTTTTTTAAAAATCAACAAAAATAAAAATATACACTTTGACACTTTTTGCAAATCCCTAACCCTAACCGTAACCAACTTATTGCCTCTTAAAATGTGCAAATATTTTGCGGCGCGCACTACGTGCGCAGATGTTGCGAGCCTACGGGCTCGCCGCCTAGCGGCCGCAAGGCGCCCCTCTTTCATCGAGAGCCGCAGGAATTTTTTGACACTTGTTACAAACCCCAATACCAACCCTCTGAGAGTAAAGAACCTAAAAAACAAAATTTAAAATTTAAAAAAAAATTATACAAAAATTTTAAAAATTAAAAAAATATTTTTTTTTTAAATCAACAAAAATAAAAAAATATACTTTGTCACTTTTTGCAAACCACTAACCCTAACACAAAACCCACCCCTAACGCAAACCCCAACCCTAACACTTGTTACAAACCCAAACACTTGTTACAAACCACAATACCAACCCTCTGTGAGTAAAGATCCTAAAAAAAAATTTTTTTAATTTTAAAAATAATTATACAAAAATTTTTAAAATTAAAAAAATATATTTTTTTAAAAATCAACAAAAATAAAAATATACACTTTGACACTTTTTGCAAACCCCTAACCCTAACCGTAACCAACTTATTGCCTCTTAAAATGTGCAAATATTTTGCGGCGCGCACTACGTGCGCAGATGTTGCGAGCCTACGGGCTCGCCGCCTAGCGGCCGCAAGGCGCCCCTCTTTCATCGAGAGCCGCAGGAATTTTTTGACACTTGTTACAAACCCCAATACCAACCCTCTGTGAGTAAAGAACCTAAAAAACAAAATTTAAAATTTAAAAAAAAATTATACAAAAATTTTAAAAATTAAAAAAATATTTTTTTTTAAAATCAACAAAAATAAAAAAATATTCTTTGACACTTTTTGCAAACCCCTAACCCTAACGCAAAACTATAACCCTCACGCAAACCCCAACCCTAACACTTGTTACAAACCCAAACACTTGTTACAAACCACAATACCAACCCTCTGTGAGTAAAGATCCTAAAAAAATTTTTAACATTTAAAAAAAAATTATACAAACATTTTAAAATTAAAATAAATATTTTTTTTTTTAAAAATCAACAAAAATAAAAAAATCTACTTTGTCACTTTTTGCAAACCACTAACCCTAACGCAAACCCCTAACCCTAACGCAAAACCCACCCCTAACGCAAACCCCAACCCTAACACTTGTTACAAACCAAAACACTTGTCACAAACCACAATACCAACCCTCTGTGAGTAAAGATCCTAAAAAAAAATTTTTTTAATTTTAAAAATGATTATAAAAAATTTTTTAAATTAAAAAAATATATTTTTTTTAAAATTAACAAAAATAAAAATATACACTTTGACACTTTTTGCAAACCCTTAACCCTAACCGTAACCAACTTATTGCCTCTTAAAATGTGCAAATATTTTGCGGCGCGCACTACGTGCGCAGATGTTGCGAGCCTACGGGCTCGCCGCCTAGCGGCCGCAAGGCAGCCCTCTTTCATCAAGAGCCGCAGGAATTTTTTGACACTTGTTTCAAACCCCAATACCAACCCTCTGTGAGTAAAAAAATATATATTTTTTTAAAAATCAACAAAAATAAAAATATACACTTTGACACTTTTTGCAAACCCCTAACCCTAACCGTAACCAACTTATTGCCTCTTAAAATGTGCAAATATTTTGCGGCGCGCACTACGTGCGCAGATGTTGCGAGCCTACGGGCTCGCCGCCTAGCGGCCGCAAGGCGCCCCTCTTTCATCGAGAGCCGCAGGAATTTTTTGACACTTGTTACAAACCCCAATACCAACCCTCTGTGAGTAAAGAACCTAAAAAACAAAATTTAAAATTTAAAAAAAAATTATACAAAAATTTTAAAAATTAAAAAAATATTTTTTTTTAAAATCAACAAAAATAAAAAAATATTCTTTGACACTTTTTGCAAACCCCTAACCCTAACGCAAAACTATAACCCTCACGCAAACCCCAACCCTAACACTTGTTACAAACCCAAACACTTGTTACAAACCACAATACCAACCCTCTGTGAGTAAAGATCCTAAAAAAATTTTTAACATTTAAAAAAAAATTATACAAACATTTTAAAATTAAAATAAATATTTTTTTTTTTAAAAATCAACAAAAATAAAAAAATCTACTTTGTCACTTTTTGCAAACCACTAACCCTAACGCAAACCCCTAACCCTAACGCAAAACCCACCCCTAACGCAAACCCCAACCCTAACACTTGTTACAAACCAAAACACTTGTCACAAACCACAATACCAACCCTCTGTGAGTAAAGATCCTAAAAAAAATTTTTTTTAATTTTAAAAATGATTATAAAAAATTTTTAAAATTAAAAAAATATATTTTTTTTAAAATTAACAAAAATAAAAATATACACTTTGACACTTTTTGCAAACCCTTAACCCTAACCGTAACCAACTTATTGCCTCTTAAAATGTGCAAATATTTTGCGGCGCGCACTACGTGCGCAGATGTTGCGAGCCTACGGGCTCGCCGCCTAGCGGCCGCAAGGCAGCCCTCTTTCATCAAGAGCCGCAGGAATTTTTTGACACTTGTTTCAAACCCCAATACCAACCCTCTGTGAGTAAAAAAAAATATATTTTTTTAAAAATCAACAAAAATAAAAATATACACTTTGACACTTTTTGCAAACCCCTAACCCTAACCGTAACCAACTTATTGCCTCTTAAAATGTGCAAATATTTTGCGGCGCGCACTACGTGCGCAGATGTTGCGAGCCTACGGGCTCGCCGCCTAGCGGCCGCAAGGCGCCCCTCTTTCATCGAGAGCCGCAGGAATTTTTTGACACTTGTTACAAACCCCAATACCAACCCTCTGTGAGTAAAGAACCTAAAAAACAAAATTTAAAATTTAAAAAAAAATTATACAAAAATTTTAAAAATTAAAAAAATATTTTTTTTTAAAATCAACAAAAATAAAAAAATATTCTTTGACACTTTTTGCAAACCCCTAACCCTAACGCAAAACTATAACCCTCACGCAAACCCCAACCCTAACACTTGTTACAAACCCAAACACTTGTTACAAACCACAATACCAACCCTCTGTGAGTAAAGATCCTAAAAAAATTTTTAACATTTAAAAAAAAATTATACAAACATTTTAAAATTAAAATAAATATTTTTTTTTTTAAAAATCAACAAAAATAAAAAAATCTACTTTGTCACTTTTTGCAAACCACTAACCCTAACGCAAACCCCTAACCCTAACGCAAAACCCACCCCTAACGCAAACCCCAACCCTAACACTTGTTACAAACCAAAACACTTGTCACAAACCACAATACCAACCCTCTGTGAGTAAAGATCCTAAAAAAAAATTTTTTTAATTTTAAAAATGATTATAAAAAATTTTTAAAATTAAAAAAATATATTTTTTTAAAAATTAACAAAAATAAAAATATACACTTTGACACTTTTTGCAAACCCTTAACCCTAACCGTAACCAACTTATTGCCTCTTAAAATGTGCAAATATTTTGCGGCGCGCACTACGTGCGCAGATGTTGCGAGCCTACGGGCTCGCCGCCTAGCGGCCGCAAGGCAGCCCTCTTTCATCAAGAGCCGCAGGAATTTTTTGACACTTGTTTCAAACCCCAATACCAACCCTCTGTGAGTAAAGAACCTAAAAAACAAAATTTAAAATTTAAAAAAAAATTATACATAAATTTTAAAAATTAAAAAAGAATATATTCTAAAAATCAACAAAAATAAAAAAATATACTTTGTCACTTTTTGCAAACCACTAACCCTAACGCAAACCCCTGAACCTAACCCTAACGCAAACCCCAACCCTAACACTTGTTACAAACCCAAACACTTGTTACAAACCACAATACCAACCCTCTGTGAGTAAAGAACCTAAAAAAAAAAAATTTAAAATTTAAAAAAAATTATACAAAAATATTAAAAATTAAAAAAATATTTTTTTTAAAAATCAACAAAAATAAAAAAATATTCTTTGACACTTTTTGCAAACCCCTAACCCTAACGCAAACCCAAACCCTAACACTTGTTACAAACCCAAACACTTGTTACAAACCCAAACACTTGTTACAAACCACGATACCAACCCTCTGTGAGTAAAGATCCTGAAAAATTTTTTAACATTTAAAAAAAAATTATACAAACATTTTAAAATTAAAAAAAATATTTTTTTTTTTTAAAATCAACAAAAATAAAAAAATATACTTTGTCACTTTTTGCAAACCACTAACCCTAACGCAAACCCCTAACCCTAACACAAAACCCACCCCTAACGCAAACCACAACCCTAACACTTGTTACAAACCCAAACACTTGTTACAAACCACAATACCAACCCTCTGTGAGTAAAGATCCTAAAAAAAAATTTTTTAATTTTAAAAATAATTATACAAAAATTTTTAAAATTAAAAAAATATATTTTTTTAAAAATCAACAAAAATAAAAATATACACTTTGACACTTTTTGCAAACCCCTAACCCTAACCGTAACCAACTTATTGCCTCTTAAAATGTGCAAATATTTTGCGGCGCGCACTACGTGCGCAGATGTTGCGAGCCTACGGGCTCGCCGCCTAGCGGCCGCAAGGCGCCCCTCTTTCATCGAGAGCCGCAGGAATTTTTTGACACTTGTTACAAACCCCAATACCAACCCTCTGTGAGTAAAGAACCTAAAAAACAAAATTTAAAATTTAAAAAAAAATTATACAAAAATTTTACAAATTAAAAAAATATTTTTTTTTAAAATCAACAAAAATAAAAAAATATTCTTTGACACTTTTTGCAAACCCCTAACCCTAACGCAAATCCAAACCCTAACACTTGTTACAAACCCAAACACTTGTTACAAACCACAATACCAACCCTCTGTGAGTAAAGATCCTGAAAAATTTTTTAACATTAAAAAAAAAATTATACAAACATTTTAAAATTAAAAAAAATATTTTTTTTTTTAAAAATCAACAAAAATAAAAAAATATACTTTGTCACTTTTTGCAAACCACTAACCCGAACGCAAACCCCTAACCCTAACGCAAAACCCACCCCTAACGCAAACCCCAACCCTAACACTTGTTACAAACCCAAACACTTGTTACAAACCACAATACCAACCCTCTGTGAGTAAAGAACATAAAAAAAAAATTTAAAATTTAAAAAAAAATTATACAAAATGTTTAACAATTAAAAAAATATTGTTTTTAAAAATCAACAAAAAAATATATATACTTTGACACTTTTTGCAAACCCCTAACCCTAACGCAAAACTATAACCCTCACGCAAACCCCAACCCTAACACTTGTTACAAACCCAAACACTTGTTACAAACCACAATACCAACCCTCTGTGAGTAAAGAACCTAAAAAAAAAAATTTTTAAATTTAAAAAAAATTATACAAAAATATTAAAAATTAAAAAAATATTTTTTTTAAAAATCAACAAAAATAAAAAAATATTCTTTGACACTTTTTGCAAACCCCTAACCCTAACGCAAATCCAAACCCTAACACTTGTTACAAACCCAAACACTTGTTACAAACCACAATACCAACCCTCTGTGAGTAAAGATCCTAAAAAAATTTTTAACATTTAAAAAAAAATTATACAAACATTTTAAAATTAAAATAAATATTTTTTTTTTAAAAAATCAACAAAAATAAAAAAATATACTTTGTCACTTTTTGCAAACCACTAACCCTAACGCAAACCCCTAACCCTAACACAAAACCCACCCCTAACGCAAACCACAACCCTAACACTTGTTACAAACCCAAACACTTGTTACAAACCACAATACCAACCCTCTGTGAGTAAAGATCCTAAAAAAAAAATTTTTAATTTTAAAAATAATTATACAAAAATTTTTAAAATTAAAAAAATATATTTTTTTAAAAATCAACAAAAATAAAAATATACACTTTGACACTTTTTGCAAACCCCTAACCCTAACCGTAACCAACTTATTGCCTCTTAAAATGTGCAAATATTTTGCGGCGCGCACTACGTGCGCAGATGTTGCGAGCCTACAGGCTCGCCGCCTAGCGGCCGCAAGGCGCCCCTCTTTCATCGAGAGCCGCAGGAATTTTTTGACACTTGTTACAAACCCCAATACCAACCCTCTGTGAGTAAAGAACCTAAAAAACAAAATTTAAAATTTAAAAAAAAATTATACAAAAATTTTAAAAATTAAAAAAATATTTTTTTTTAAAATCAACAAAAATAAAAAAATATTCTTTGACACTTTTTGCAAACCCCTAACCCTAACGCAAAACTATAACCCTCACGCAAACCCCAACCCTAACACTTGTTACAAACCCAAACACTTGTTACAAACCACAATACCAACCCTCTGTGAGTAAAGATCCTAAAAAAATTTTTAACATTTAAAAAAAAATTATACAAACATTTTAAAATTAAAATAAATATTTTTTTTTTTAAAAATCAACAAAAATAAAAAAATCTACTTTGTCACTTTTTGCAAACCACTAACCCTAACGCAAACCCCTAACCCTAACGCAAAACCCACCCCTAACGCAAACCCCAACCCTAACACTTGTTACAAACCAAAACACTTGTCACAAACCACAATACCAACCCTCTGTGAGTAAAGATCCTAAAAAAAAATTTTTTTAATTTTAAAAATGATTATAAAAAATTTTTAAAATTAAAAAAATATATTTTTTTTAAAATTAACAAAAATAAAAATATACACTTTGACACTTTTTGCAAACCCTTAACCCTAACCGTAACCAACTTATTGCCTCTTAAAATGTGCAAATATTTTGCGGCGCGCACTACGTGCGCAGATGTTGCGAGCCTACGGGCTCGCCGCCTAGCGGCCGCAAGGCAGCCCTCTTTCATCAAGAGCCGCAGGAATTTTTTGACACTTGTTTCAAACCCCAATACCAACCCTCTGTGAGTAAAAAAAAATATATTTTTTTAAAAATCAACAAAAATAAAAATATACACTTTGACACTTTTTGCAAATCCCTAACCCTAACCGTAACCAACTTATTGCCTCTTAAAATGTGCAAATATTTTGCGGCGCGCACTACGTGCGCAGATGTTGCGAGCCTACGGGCTCGCCGCCTAGCGGCCGCAAGGCGCCCCTCTTTCATCGAGAGCCGCAGGAATTTTTTGACACTTGTTACAAACCCCAATACCAACCCTCTGAGAGTAAAGAACCTAAAAAACAAAATTTAAAATTTAAAAAAAAATTATACAAAAATTTTAAAAATTAAAAAAATATTTTTTTTTTAAATCAACAAAAATAAAAAAATATACTTTGTCACTTTTTGCAAACCACTAACCCTAACACAAAACCCACCCCTAACGCAAACCCCAACCCTAACACTTGTTACAAACCCAAACACTTGTTACAAACCACAATACCAACCCTCTGTGAGTAAAGATCCTAAAAAAAAATTTTTTTAATTTTAAAAATAATTATACAAAAATTTTTAAAATTAAAAAAATATATTTTTTTAAAAATCAACAAAAATAAAAATATACACTTTGACACTTTTTGCAAACCCCTAACCCTAACCGTAACCAACTTATTGCCTCTTAAAATGTGCAAATATTTTGCGGCGCGCACTACGTGCGCAGATGTTGCGAGCCTACGGGCTCGCCGCCTAGCGGCCGCAAGGCGCCCCTCTTTCATCGAGAGCCGCAGGAATTTTTTGACACTTGTTACAAACCCCAATACCAACCCTCTGTGAGTAAAGAACCTAAAAAACAAAATTTAAAATTTAAAAAAAAATTATACAAAAATTTTAAAAATTAAAAAAATATTTTTTTTTAAAATCAACAAAAATAAAAAAATATTCTTTGACACTTTTTGCAAACCCCTAACCCTAACGCAAAACTATAACCCTCACGCAAACCCCAACCCTAACACTTGTTACAAACCCAAACACTTGTTACAAACCACAATACCAACCCTCTGTGAGTAAAGATCCTAAAAAAATTTTTAACATTTAAAAAAAAATTATACAAACATTTTAAAATTAAAATAAATATTTTTTTTTTTAAAAATCAACAAAAATAAAAAAATCTACTTTGTCACTTTTTGCAAACCACTAACCCTAACGCAAACCCCTAACCCTAACGCAAAACCCACCCCTAACGCAAACCCCAACCCTAACACTTGTTACAAACCAAAACACTTGTCACAAACCACAATACCAACCCTCTGTGAGTAAAGATCCTAAAAAAAAATTTTTTTAATTTTAAAAATGATTATAAAAAATTTTTAAAATTAAAAAAATATATTTTTTTTAAAATTAACAAAAATAAAAATATACACTTTGACACTTTTTGCAAACCCTTAACCCTAACCGTAACCAACTTATTGCCTCTTAAAATGTGCAAATATTTTGCGGCGCGCACTACGTGCGCAGATGTTGCGAGCCTACGGGCTCGCCGCCTAGCGGCCGCAAGGCAGCCCTCTTTCATCAAGAGCCGCAGGAATTTTTTGACACTTGTTTCAAACCCCAATACCAACCCTCTGTGAGTAAAAAAAAATATATTTTTTTAAAAATCAACAAAAATAAAAATATACACTTTGACACTTTTTGCAAACCCCTAACCCTAACCGTAACCAACTTATTGCCTCTTAAAATGTGCAAATATTTTGCGGCGCGCACTACGTGCGCAGATGTTGCGAGCCTACGGGCTCGCCGCCTAGCGGCCGCAAGGCGCCCCTCTTTCATCGAGAGCCGCAGGAATTTTTTGACACTTGTTACAAACCCCAATACCAACCCTCTGTGAGTAAAGAACCTAAAAAACAAAATTTAAAATTTAAAAAAAAATTATACAAAAATTTTAAAAATTAAAAAAATATTTTTTTTTAAAATCAACAAAAATAAAAAAATATTCTTTGACACTTTTTGCAAACCCCTAACCCTAACGCAAAACTATAACCCTCACGCAAACCCCAACCCTAACACTTGTTACAAACCCAAACACTTGTTACAAACCACAATACCAACCCTCTGTGAGTAAAGATCCTAAAAAAATTTTTAACATTTAAAAAAAAATTATACAAACATTTTAAAATTAAAATAAATATTTTTTTTTTTAAAAATCAACAAAAATAAAAAAATCTACTTTGTCACTTTTTGCAAACCACTAACCCTAACGCAAACCCCTAACCCTAACGCAAAACCCACCCCTAACGCAAACCCCAACCCTAACACTTGTTACAAACCAAAACACTTGTCACAAACCACAATACCAACCCTCTGTGAGTAAAGATCCTAAAAAAAAATTTTTTTAATTTTAAAAATGATTATAAAAAATTTTTAAAATTAAAAAAATATATTTTTTTTAAAATTAACAAAAATAAAAATATACACTTTGACACTTTTTGCAAACCCTTAACCCTAACCGTAACCAACTTATTGCCTCTTAAAATGTGCAAATATTTTGCGGCGCGCACTACGTGCGCAGATGTTGCGAGCCTACGGGCTCGCCGCCTAGCGGCCGCAAGGCAGCCCTCTTTCATCAAGAGCCGCAGGAATTTTTTGACACTTGTTTCAAACCCCAATACCAACCCTCTGTGAGTAAAAAAAAATATATTTTTTTAAAAATCAACAAAAATAAAAATATACACTTTGACACTTTTTGCAAACCCCTAACCCTAACCGTAACCAACTTATTGCCTCTTAAAATGTGCAAATATTTTGCGGCGCGCACTACGTGCGCAGATGTTGCGAGCCTACGGGCTCGCCGCCTAGCGGCCGCAAGGCGCCCCTCTTTCATCGAGAGCCGCAGGAATTTTTTGACACTTGTTACAAACCCCAATACCAACCCTCTGTGAGTAAAGAACCTAAAAAACAAAATTTAAAATTTAAAAAAAAATTATACAAAAATTTTAAAAATTAAAAAAATATTTTTTTTTAAAATCAACAAAAATAAAAAAATATTCTTTGACACTTTTTGCAAACCCCTAACCCTAACGCAAAACTATAACCCTCACGCAAACCCCAACCCTAACACTTGTTACAAACCCAAACACTTGTTACAAACCACAATACCAACCCTCTGTGAGTAAAGATCCTAAAAAAATTTTTAACATTTAAAAAAAAATTATACAAACATTTTAAAATTAAAATAAATATTTTTTTTTTTAAAAATCAACAAAAATAAAAAAATCTACTTTGTCACTTTTTGCAAACCACTAACCCTAACGCAAACCCCTAACCCTAACGCAAAACCCACCCCTAACGCAAACCCCAACCCTAACACTTGTTACAAACCAAAACACTTGTCACAAACCACAATACCAACCCTCTGTGAGTAAAGATCCTAAAAAAAAATTTTTTTAATTTTAAAAATGATTATAAAAAATTTTTAAAATTAAAAAAATATATTTTTTTAAAAATTAACAAAAATAAAAATATACACTTTGACACTTTTTGCAAACCCTTAACCCTAACCGTAACCAACTTATTGCCTCTTAAAATGTGCAAATATTTTGCGGCGCGCACTACGTGCGCAGATGTTGCGAGCCTACGGGCTCGCCGCCTAGCGGCCGCAAGGCAGCCCTCTTTCATCAAGAGCCGCAGGAATTTTTTGACACTTGTTTCAAACCCCAATACCAACCCTCTGTGAGTAAAGAACCTAAAAAACAAAATTTAAAATTTAAAAAAAAATTATACATAAATTTTAAAAATTAAAAAAGAATATATTCTAAAAATCAACAAAAATAAAAAAATATACTTTGTCACTTTTTGCAAACCACTAACCCTAACGCAAACCCCTGAACCTAACCCTAACGCAAACCCCAACCCTAACACTTGTTACAAACCCAAACACTTGTTACAAACCACAATACCAACCCTCTGTGAGTAAAGAACCTAAAAAAAAAAAATTTAAAATTTAAAAAAAATTATACAAAAATATTAAAAATTAAAAAAATATTTTTTTTAAAAATCAACAAAAATAAAAAAATATTCTTTGACACTTTTTGCAAACCCCTAACCCTAACGCAAACCCAAACCCTAACACTTGTTACAAACCCAAACACTTGTTACAAACCCAAACACTTGTTACAAACCACGATACCAACCCTCTGTGAGTAAAGATCCTGAAAAATTTTTTAACATTTAAAAAAAAATTATACAAACATTTTAAAATTAAAAAAAATATTTTTTTTTTTTAAAATCAACAAAAATAAAAAAATATACTTTGTCACTTTTTGCAAACCACTAACCCTAACGCAAACCCCTAACCCTAACACAAAACCCACCCCTAACGCAAACCACAACCCTAACACTTGTTACAAACCCAAACACTTGTTACAAACCACAATACCAACCCTCTGTGAGTAAAGATCCTAAAAAAAAATTTTTTAATTTTAAAAATAATTATACAAAAATTTTTAAAATTAAAAAAATATATTTTTTTAAAAATCAACAAAAATAAAAATATACACTTTGACACTTTTTGCAAACCCCTAACCCTAACCGTAACCAACTTATTGCCTCTTAAAATGTGCAAATATTTTGCGGCGCGCACTACGTGCGCAGATGTTGCGAGCCTACGGGCTCGCCGCCTAGCGGCCGCAAGGCGCCCCTCTTTCATCGAGAGCCGCAGGAATTTTTTGACACTTGTTACAAACCCCAATACCAACCCTCTGTGAGTAAAGAACCTAAAAAACAAAATTTAAAATTTAAAAAAAAATTATACAAAAATTTTACAAATTAAAAAAATATTTTTTTTTAAAATCAACAAAAATAAAAAAATATTCTTTGACACTTTTTGCAAACCCCTAACCCTAACGCAAATCCAAACCCTAACACTTGTTACAAACCCAAACACTTGTTACAAACCACAATACCAACCCTCTGTGAGTAAAGATCCTGAAAAATTTTTTAACATTAAAAAAAAAATTATACAAACATTTTAAAATTAAAAAAAATATTTTTTTTTTTAAAAATCAACAAAAATAAAAAAATATACTTTGTCACTTTTTGCAAACCACTAACCCGAACGCAAACCCCTAACCCTAACGCAAAACCCACCCCTAACGCAAACCCCAACCCTAACACTTGTTACAAACCCAAACACTTGTTACAAACCACAATACCAACCCTCTGTGAGTAAAGAACATAAAAAAAAAATTTAAAATTTAAAAAAAAATTATACAAAATGTTTAACAATTAAAAAAATATTGTTTTTAAAAATCAACAAAAAAATATATATACTTTGACACTTTTTGCAAACCCCTAACCCTAACGCAAAACTATAACCCTCACGCAAACCCCAACCCTAACACTTGTTACAAACCCAAACACTTGTTACAAACCACAATACCAACCCTCTGTGAGTAAAGAACCTAAAAAAAAAAATTTTTAAATTTAAAAAAAATTATACAAAAATATTAAAAATTAAAAAAATATTTTTTTTAAAAATCAACAAAAATAAAAAAATATTCTTTGACACTTTTTGCAAACCCCTAACCCTAACGCAAATCCAAACCCTAACACTTGTTACAAACCCAAACACTTGTTACAAACCACAATACCAACCCTCTGTGAGTAAAGATCCTAAAAAAATTTTTAACATTTAAAAAAAAATTATACAAACATTTTAAAATTAAAATAAATATTTTTTTTTTAAAAAATCAACAAAAATAAAAAAATATACTTTGTCACTTTTTGCAAACCACTAACCCTAACGCAAACCCCTAACCCTAACACAAAACCCACCCCTAACGCAAACCACAACCCTAACACTTGTTACAAACCCAAACACTTGTTACAAACCACAATACCAACCCTCTGTGAGTAAAGATCCTAAAAAAAAATTTTTTAATTTTAAAAATAATTATACAAAAATTTTTAAAATTAAAAAAATATATTTTTTTAAAAATCAACAAAAATAAAAATATACACTTTGACACTTTTTGCAAACCCCTAACCCTAACCGTAACCAACTTATTGCCTCTTAAAATGTGCAAATATTTTGCGGCGCGCACTACGTGCGCAGATGTTGCGAGCCTACGGGCTCGCCGCCTAGCGGCCGCAAGGCGCCCCTCTTTCATCGAGAGCCGCAGGAATTTTTTGACACTTGTTACAAACCCCAATACCAACCCTCTGTGAGTAAAGAACCTAAAAAACAAAATTTAAAATTTAAAAAAAAATTATACAAAAATTTTAAAAATTAAAAAAATATTTTTTTTAAAAATCAACAAAAATAAAAAAATATTCTTTGACACTTTTTGCAAACCCCTAACCCTAACGCAAATCCAAACCCTAACACTTGTTACAAACCCAAACACTTGTTACAAACCACAATACCAACCCTCTGTGAGTAAAGATCCTAAAAAAATTTTTAACATTTAAAAAAAAATTATACAAACATTTTAAAATTAAAATAAATATTTTTTTTTTAAAAATCAACAAAAATAAAAAAATATACTTTGTCACTTTTTGCAAACCACTAACCCTAACGCAAACCCCTAACCCTAACACAAAACCCACCCCTAACGCAAACCCCAACCCTAACACTTGTTACAAACCCAAACACTTGTTACAAACCACAATACCAACCCTCTGTGAGTAAAGATCCTAAAAAAAAAATTTTTTAATTTTAAAAATAATTATACAAAAATTTTTAAAATTAAAAAAATATATTTTTTTAAAAATCAACAAAAATAAAAATATACACTTTGACACTTTTTGCAAATCCCTAACCCTAACCGTAACCAACTTATTGCCTCTTAAAATGTGCAAATATTTTGCGGCGCGCACTACGTGCGCAGATGTTGCGAGCCTACGGGCTCGCCGCCTAGCGGCCGCAAGGCGCCCCTCTTTCATCGAGAGCCGCAGGAATTTTTTGACACTTGTTACAAACCCCAATACCAACCCTCTGAGAGTAAAGAACCTAAAAAACAAAATTTAAAATTTAAAAAAAAATTATACAAAAATTTTAAAAATTAAAAAAATATTTTTTTTTTAAATCAACAAAAATAAAAAAATATACTTTGTCACTTTTTGCAAACCACTAACCCTAACACAAAACCCACCCCTAACGCAAACCCCAACCCTAACACTTGTTACAAACCCAAACACTTGTTACAAACCACAATACCAACCCTCTGTGAGTAAAGATCCTAAAAAAAAATTTTTTTAATTTTAAAAATAATTATACAAAAATTTTTAAAATTAAAAAAATATATTTTTTTAAAAATCAACAAAAATAAAAATATACACTTTGACACTTTTTGCAAACCCCTAACCCTAACCGTAACCAACTTATTGCCTCTTAAAATGTGCAAATATTTTGCGGCGCGCACTACGTGCGCAGATGTTGCGAGCCTACGGGCTTGCCGCCTAGCGGCCGCAAGGCGCCCCTCTTTCATCGAGAGCCGCAGGAATTTTTTGACACTTGTTACAAACCCCAATACCAACCCTCTGTGAGTAAAGAACCTAAAAAACAAAATTTAAAATTTAAAAGAAAATTATACAAAAATTTTAAAAATTAAAAAAATATTTTTTTTTAAAATCAACAAAAATAAAAAAATATTCTTTGACACTTTTTGCAAACCCCTAACCCTAACGCAAAACTATAACCCTCACGCAAACCCCAACCCTAACACTTGTTACAAACCCAAACACTTGTTACAAACCACAATACCAACCCTCTGTGAGTAAAGATCCTAAAAAAAATTTTAACATTTAAAAAAAAATTATACAAACATTTTAAAATTAAAATAAATATTTTTTTTTTTAAAAATCAACAAAAATAAAAAAATCTACTTTGTCACTTTTTGCAAACCACTAACCCTAACGCAAACCCCTAACCCTAACGCAAAACCCACCCCTAACGCAAACCCCAACCCTAACACTTGTTACAAACCAAAACACTTGTCACAAACCACAATACCAACCCTCTGTGAGTAAAGATCCTAAAAAAAATTTTTTTTAATTTTAAAAATGATTATAAAAAATTTTTAAAATTAAAAAAATATATTTTTTTAAAAATTAACAAAAATAAAAATATACACTTTGACACTTTTTGCAAACCCTTAACCCTAACCGTAACCAACTTATTGCCTCTTAAAATGTGCAAATATTTTGCGGCGCGCACTACGTGCGCAGATGTTGCGAGCCTACGGGCTCGCCGCCTAGCGGCCGCAAGGCAGCCCTCTTTCATCAAGAGCCGCAGGAATTTTTTGACACTTGTTTCAAACCCCAATACCAACCCTCTGTGAGTAAAGAACCTAAAAAACAAAATTTAAAATTTAAAAAAAAATTATACATAAATTTTAAAAATTAAAAAAGAATATATTCTAAAAATCAACAAAAATAAAAAAATATACTTTGTCACTTTTTGCAAACCACTAACCCTAACGCAAACCCCTGAACCTAACCCTAACGCAAACCCCAACCCTAACACTTGTTACAAACCCAAACACTTGTTACAAACCACAATACCAACCCTCTGTGAGTAAAGAACCTAAAAAAAAAAAATTTAAAATTTAAAAAAAATTATACAAAAATATTAAAAATTAAAAAAATATTTTTTTTAAAAATCAACAAAAATAAAAAAATATTCTTTGACACTTTTTGCAAACCCCTAACCCTAACGCAAACCCAAACCCTAACACTTGTTACAAACCCAAACACTTGTTACAAACCCAAACACTTGTTACAAACCACAATACCAACCCTGTGTGAGTAAAGAACATAAAAAAAAAAAATTTAAATTTAAAAAAAATTATACAAAAATATTAAAAATTAAAAAAAATTTTTTTTTAAAAATCAACAAAAATAAAAAAATATTCTTTGACACTTTTTGCAAACCCCTAACCCTAACGCAAACCCAAACCCTAACACTTGTTACAAACCCAAACACTTGTTACAAACCACAATACCAACCCTCTGTGAGTAAAGATCCTGAAAAATTTTTTAACATTTAAAAAAAAATTATACAAACATTTTAAAATTAAAAAAAATATATTTTTTTTTTAAAATCAACAAAAATAAAAAAATATACTTTGTCACTTTTTGCAAACCACTAACCCGAACGCAAACCCCTAACCCTAACGCAAAACCCACCCCTAACGCAAACCCCAACCCTAACACTTGTTACAAACCCAAACACTTGTTACAAACCACAATACCAACCCTCTGTGAGTAAAGAACATAAAAAAAAAATTTAAAATTTAAAAAAAAATTATACAAAATGTTTAAAAATTAAAAAAATATTGTTTTTAAAAATCAACAAAAAAAATATATACTTTGACACTTTTTGCAAACCCCTAACCCTAACGCAAAACTATAACCCTCACGCAAACCCCAACCCTAACACTTGTTACAAACCCAAACACTAGTTACAAACCACAATACCAACCCTCTGTGAGTAAAGAACCTAAAAAAAAAAATTTTTTAATTTAAAAAAAATTATACAAAAATATTAAAAATAAAAAAAATATTTTTTTTAAAAATCAACAAAAATAAAAAAATATTCTTTGACACTTTTTGCAAACCCCTAACCCTAACGCAAATCCAAACCCTAACACTTGTTACAAACCCAAACACTTGTTACAAACCACAATACCAACCCTCTGTGAGTAAAGATCCTAAAAAAAAAATTTTTTAATTTTAAAAATAATTATACAAAAATTTTTAAAATTAAAAAAATATATTTTTTTAAAAATCAGCAAAAATAAAAATATACACTTTGACACTTTTTGCAAATCCCTAACCCTAACCGTAACCAACTTATTGCCTCTTAAAATGTGCAAATATTTTGCGGCGCGCACTACGTGCGCAGATGTTGCGAGCCTACGGGCTCGCCGCCTAGCGGCCGCAAGGCGCCCCTCTTTCATCGAGAGCCGCAGGAATTTTTTGACACTTGTTACAAACCCCAATACCAACCCTCTGTGAGTAAAGAACCTAAAAAACAAAATTTAAAATTTAAAAAAAAATTATACAAAAATTTTAAAAATTAAAAAAATATTTTTTTTTTAAATCAACAAAAATAAAAAAATATACTTTGTCACTTTTTGCAAACCACTAACCCTAACGCAAACCCCTAACCCTAACGCAAAACCCACCCCTAACGCAAACCCCAACCCTAACACTTGTTACAAACCCAAACACTTGTTACAAACCACAATACCAACCCTCTGTGAGTAAAGATCCTAAATAAAAAATTAACATTAAAAAAAAAATTATACAAACATTTTTAAAATTAAAAAATTATTTTTTAAAAAATCAACAAAAATAAAATTATATACTTTGACACTTTTTGCAAACCACTAACCCTAACGCAAACCGTTAAACCTAACCCTAATGCAAACCCCAACCCTAACACTTGTTACAAACCCAAACACTTGTTACAAACCACAATACCAACCCTCTGTGAGTAAAGATCCTAAAAAAAAAAATTTTACATTTAAAAAATAATTATACAAAAATTTTTAAAATTAAAAATATATATTTTTTTAAAAATCAACAAAAATAAAAATATACACTTTGACACTTTTTGCAAACCCCTAACCCTAACCGTAACCAACTTATTGCCTCTAAAATGTGCAAATATTTTGCGGCGCGCACTACGTGCGCAGATGTTGCGAGCCTACGGGCTCGCCGCCTAGCGGCCGCAAGGCGGCCCTCTTTCATCGAGAGCCGCAGGAATTTTTTGACACTTGTTACAAACCCCAATACCAACCCTCTGTGAGTAAAGAACCTAAAAAACAAAATTTAAAATTTAAAAAAAAATTATACAAAAATTTTAAATCTTAAAAAAATATTTTTTTTTAAAATCAACAAAAATAAAAAAATATACTTTGTCACTTTTTGCAAACCACTAACCCTAACGCAAACCACTGAACCTAACCCTAAAGCAAACCCCAACCCTAACACTTGTTCCAAACCCAAACACTTGTTACAAACCACAATACCAACCCTCTGTGAGTAAAGAACCTAAAAAAAAAAAAATTAAAATTTAAAAAAAATTATACAAAAATATTAAAAATTAAAAAAATATTTTTTTTAAAAATCAACAAAAATAAAAAAATATTCTTTGACACTTTTTGCAAACCCCTAACCCTAACGCAAACCCAAACCCTAACACTTGTTACAAACCCAAACACTTGTTACAAACCCAAACACTTGTTACAAACCACAATACCAACCCTGTGTGAGTAAAGAACATAAAAAAAAAATTTTTAAATTTAAAAAAAATTATACAAAAATATTAAAAATTAAAAAAATATTTTTTTAAAAAATCAACAAAAATAAAAAAATATTCTTTGACACTTTTTGCAAACCCCTAACCCTAACGCAAACCCAAACCCTAACACTTGTTACAAACCCAAACACTTGTTACAAACCACAATACCAACCCTCTGTGAGTAAAGATCCTGAAAAATTTTTTAACATTTAAAAAAAAATTATACAAACATTTTAAAATTAAAAAAAATATTTTTTTTTTAAAAAATCAACAAAAATAAAAAAATATACTTTGTCACTTTTTGCAAACCACTAACCCGAACGCAAACCCCTAACCCTAACGCAAAACCCACCCCTAACGCAAACCCCAACCCTAACACTTGTTACAAACCCAAACACTTGTTACAAACCACAATACCAACCCTCTGTGAGTAAAGAACATAAAAAAAAATTTAAAATTTAAAAAAAAATTATACAAAATGTTTAAAAATTAAAAAAATATTTTTTTAAAAAATCAACAAAAATAAAAAAATATTCTTTGACACTTTTTGCAAACCCCTAACCCTAACGCAAACCCAAACCCTAACACTTGTTACAAACCCAAACACTTGTTACAAACCACAATACCAACCCTCTGTGAGTAAAGATCCTGAAAAATTTTTTAACATTTAAAAAAAAATTATACAAACATTTTAAAATTAAAAAAAATATTTTTTTTTAAAAAAATCAACAAAAATAAAAAAATATACTTTGTCACTTTTTGCAAACCACTAACCCGAACGCAAACCCCTAACCCTAACGCAAAACCCACCCCTAACGCAAACCCCAACCCTAACACTTGTTACAAACCCAAACACTTGTTACAAACCACAATACCAACCCTCTGTGAGTAAAGAACATAAAAAAAAAATTTAAAATTTAAAAAAAAATTATACAAAATGTTTAAAAATTAAAAAAATATTGTTTTTAAAAATCAACAAAAAAATATATATACTTTGACACTTTTTGCAAACCCCTAACCCTAACGCAAAACTATAACCCTCACGCAAACCCCAACCCTAACACTTGTTACAAACCCAAACACTTGTTACAAACCACAATACCAACCCTCTGTGAGTAAAGAACCTAAAAAAAAATTTTTAAATTTAAAAAAAATTATACAAAAATATTAAAAATTAAAAAAATATTTTTTTTAAAAATCAACAAAAATAAAAAAATATTCTTTGACACTTTTTGCAAACCCCTAACCCTAACGCAAATCCAAACCCTAACACTTGTTACAAACCCAAACACTTGTTACAAACCACAATACCAACCCTCTGTGAGTAAAGATCCTAAAAAAAATTTTAACATTTAAAAAAAAATTATACAAACATTTTAAAATTAAAATAAATATTTTTTTTTAAAAAAATCAACAAAAATAAAAAAATATACTTTGTCACTTTTTGCAAACCACTAACCCTAACGCAAACCCCTAACCCTAACACAAAACCCACCTCTAACGCAAACCACAACCCTAACACTTGTTACAAACCCAAACACTTGTTACAAACCACAATACCAACCCTCTGTGAGTAAAGATCCTAAAAAAAAATTTTTTAATTTTAAAAATAATTATACAAAAATTTTTAAAATTAAAAAAATATATTTTTTTAAAAATCAACAAAAATAAAAATATACACTTTGACACTTTTTGCAAACCCCTAACCCTAACCGTAACCAACTTATTGCCTCTTAAAATGTGCAAATATTTTGCGGCGCGCACTGCGTGCGCAGATGTTGCGAGCCTACGGGCTCGCCGCCTAGCGGCCGCAAGGCGCCCCTCTTTCATCGAGAGCCGCAGGAATTTTTTGACACTTGTTACAAACCCCAATACCAACCCTCTGTGAGTAAAGAACCTAAAAAACAAAATTTAAAATTTAAAAAAAAATTATACAAAAATTTTAAAAATTAAAAAAATATTTTTTTTTAAAATCAACAAAAATAAAAAAATATTCTTTGACACTTTTTGCAAACCCCTAACCCTAACGCAAATCCAAACCCTAACACTTGTTACAAACCCAAACACTTGTTACAAACCACAATACCAACCCTCTGTGAGTAAAGATCCTAAAAAAATTTTTAACATTTAAAAAAAAATTATACAAACATTTTAAAATTAAAATAAATATTTTTTTTTTAAAAATCAACAAAAATAAAAAAATATACTTTGTCACTTTTTGCAAACCACTAACCCTAACGCAAACCCCTAACCCTAACACAAAACCCACCCCTAACGCAAACCCCAACCCTAACACTTGTTACAAACCCAAACACTTGTTACAAACCACAATACCAACCCTCTGTGAGTAAAGATCCTAAAAAAAAAATTTTTTAATTTTAAAAATAATTATACAAAAATTTTTAAAATTAAAAAAATATATTTTTTTAAAAATCAGCAAAAATAAAAATATACACTTTGACACTTTTTGCAAATCCCTAACCCTAACCGTAACCAACTTATTGCCTCTTAAAATGTGCAAATATTTTGCGGCGCGCACTACGTGCGCAGATGTTGCGAGCCTACGGGCTCGCCGCCTAGCGGCCGCAAGGCGCCCCTCTTTCATCGAGAGCCGCAGGAATTTTTTGACACTTGTTACAAACCCCAATACCAACCCTCTGTGAGTAAAGAACCTAAAAAACAAAATTTAAAATTTAAAAAAAAATTATACAAAAATTTTAAAAATTAAAAAAATATTTTTTTTTTAAATCAACAAAAATAAAAAAATATACTTTGTCACTTTTTGCAAACCACTAACCCTAACGCAAACCCCTAACCCTAACGCAAAACCCACCCCTAACGCAAACCCCAACCCTAACACTTGTTACAAACCCAAACACTTGTTACAAACCACAATACCAACCCTCTGTGAGTAAAGATCCTAAATAAAAAATTAACATTAAAAAAAAAATTATACAAACATTTTTAAAATTAAAAAATTATTTTTTAAAAAATCAACAAAAATAAAATTATATACTTTGACACTTTTTGCAAACCACTAACCCTAACGCAAACCGTTAAACCTAACCCTAATGCAAACCCCAACCCTAACACTTGTTACAAACCCAAACACTTGTTACAAACCACAATACCAACCCTCTGTGAGTAAAGATCCTAAAAAAAAAAATTTTACATTTAAAAAATAATTATACAAAAATTTTTAAAATTAAAAATATATATTTTTTTAAAAATCAACAAAAATAAAAATATACACTTTGACACTTTTTGCAAACCCCTAACCCTAACCGTAACCAACTTATTGCCTCTTAAAATGTGCAAATATTTTGCGGCGCGCACTACGTGCGCAGATGTTGCGAGCCTACGGGCTCGCCGCCTAGCGGCCGCAAGGCGGCCCTCTTTCATCGAGAGCCGCAGGAATTTTTTGACACTTGTTACAAACCCCAATACCAACCCTCTGTGAGTAAAGAACCTAAAAAACAAAATTTAAAATTAAAAAAAAAATTATACAAAAATTTTAAATCTTAAAAAAATATTTTTTTTTAAAATCAACAAAAATAAAAAAATATACTTTGTCACTTTTTGCAAACCACTAACCCTAACGCAAACCACTGAACCTAACCCTAAAGCAAACCCCAACCCTAACACTTGTTCCAAACCCAAACACTTGTTACAAACCACAATACCAATCCTCTGTGAGTATAGAACATAAAAAAAAATTTAAAATTTAAAAAAAAATTATACAAAAATTTTAAAAATTAAAAAAATATTTTTTTTTAAAATCAACAAAAATAAAAAAATATTCTTTGACACTTTTTGCAAACCCCTAACCCTAACGCAAAACTATAACCCTCACGCAAACCCCAACCCTAACACTTGTTACAAACCCAAACACTTGTTACAAACCACAATACCAACCCTCTGTGAGTAAAGAACCTAAAAAAAAAAATTTTTAAATTTAAAAAAAATTATACAAAAATATTAAAAATTAAAAAAAATTTTTTTTAAAAAATCAACAAAAATAAAAAAATATTCTTTGACACTTTTTGCAAACCCCTAACCCTAACGCAAATCCAAACCCTAACACTTGTTACAAACCCAAACACTTGTTACAAACCACAATACCAACCCTCTGTGAGTAAAGATCCTAAAAAAAATTTTAACATTTAAAAAAAAATTATACAAACATTTTAAAATTAAAATAAATATTTTTTTTTTTAAAAATCAACAAAAATAAAAAAATCTACTTTGTCACTTTTTGCAAACCACTAACCCTAACGCAAACCCCTAACCCTAACGCAAAACCCACCCCTAACGCAAACCCCAACCCTAACACTTGTTACAAACCAAAACACTTGTCACAAACCACAATACCAACCCTCTGTGAGTAAAGATCCTAAAAAAAAATTTTTTTAATTTTAAAAATGATTATAAAAAATTTTTAAAATTAAAAAAATATATTTTTTTAAAAATTAACAAAAATAAAAATATACACTTTGACACTTTTTGAAAACCCTTAACCCTAACCGTAACCAACTTATTGCCTCTTAAAATGTGCAAATATTTTGCGGCGCGCACTACGTGCGCAGATGTTGCGAGCCTACGGGCTCGCCGCCTAGCGGCCGCAAGGCAGCCCTCTTTCATCAAGAGCCGCAGGAATTTTTTGACACTTGTTTCAAACCCCAATACCAACCCTCTGTGAGTAAAGAACCTAAAAAACAAAATTTAAAATTTAAAAAAAAATTATACATAAATTTTAAAAATTAAAAAAGAATATATTCTAAAAATCAACAAAAATAAAAAAATATACTTTGTCACTTTTTGCAAACCACTAACCCTAACGCAAACCCCTGAACCTAACCCTAACGCAAACCCCAACCCTAACACTTGTTACAAACCCAAACACTTGTTACAAACCACAATACCAACCCTCTGTGAGTAAAGAACCTAAAAAAAAAAAATTTAAAATTTAAAAAAAATTATACAAAAATATTAAAAATTAAAAAAATTTTTTTTTTAAAAATCAACAAAAATAAAAAAATATTCTTTGACACTTTTTGCAAACCCCTAACCCTAACGCAAACCCAAACCCTAACACTTGTTACAAACCCAAACACTTGTTACAAACCCAAACACTTGTTACAAACCACAATACCAACCCTGTGTGAGTAAAGAACATAAAAAAAATTTTTTTAATTTAAAAAAAATTATACAAAAATATTAAAAATTAAAAAAATATTTTTTTAAAAAATCAACAAAAATAAAAAAATATTCTTTGACACTTTTTGCAAACCCCTAACCCTAACGCAAACCCAAACCCTAACACTTGTTACAAACCCAAACACTTGTTACAAACCACAATACCAACCCTCTGTGAGTAAAGATCCTGAAAAATTTTTTAACATTTAAAAAAAAATTATACAAACATTTTAAAATTAAAAAAAATATATTTTTTTTTTAAAATCAACAAAAATAAAAAAATATACTTTGTCACTTTTTGCAAACCACTAACCCGAACGCAAACCCCTAACCCTAACGCAAAACCCACCCCTAACGCAAACCCCAACCCTAACACTTGTTACAAACCCAAACACTTGTTACAAACCACAATACCAACCCTCTGTGAGTAAAGAACATAAAAAAAAAATTTAAAATTTAAAAAAAAATTATACAAAATGTTTAAAAATTAAAAAAATATTGTTTTTAAAAATCAACAAAAAAATATATATACTTTGACACTTTTTGCAAACCCCTAACCCTAACGCAAAACTATAACCCTCACGCAAACCCCAACCCTAACACTTGTTACAAACCCAAACACTTGTTACAAACCACAATACCAACCCTCTGTGAGTACAGAACCTAAAAAACAAAATTTAAAATTTAAAAAAAAATTATACAAAAATTTTAAAAATTAAAAAAATATTTTTTTTTAAAATCAACAAAAATAAAAAAATATTCTTTGACACTTTTTGCAAACCCCTAACCCTAACGCAAATCCAAACCCTAACACTTGTTACAAACCCAAACACTTGTTACAAACCACAATACCAACCCTCTGTGAGTAAAGATCCTAAAAAAATTTTTAACATTTAAAAAAAAATTATACAAACATTTTAAAATTAAAATAAATATTTTTTTTTTAAAAATCAACAAAAATAAAAAAATATACTTTGTCACTTTTTGCAAACCACTAACCCTAACGCAAACCCCTAACCCTAACACAAAACCCACCCCTAACGCAAACCCCAACCCTAACACTTGTTACAAACCCAAACACTTGTTACAAACCACAATACCAACCCTCTGTGAGTAAAGATCCTAAAAAAAAAATTTTTTAATTTTAAAAATAATTATACAAAAATTTTTAAAATTAAAAAAATATATTTTTTTAAAAATCAACAAAAATAAAAATATACACTTTGACACTTTTTGCAAATCCCTAACCCTAACCGTAACCAACTTATTGCCTCTTAAAATGTGCAAATATTTTGCGGCGCGCACTGCGTGCGCAGATGTTGCGAGCCTACGGGCTCGCCGCCTAGCGGCCGCAAGGCGCCCCTCTTTCATCGAGAGCCGCAGGAATTTTTTGACACTTGTTACAAACCCCAATACCAACCCTCTGAGAGTAAAGAACCTAAAAAACAAAATTTAAAATTTAAAAAAAAATTATACAAAAATTTTAAAAATTAAAAAAATATTTTTTTTTTAAATCAACAAAAATAAAAAAATATACTTTGTCACTTTTTGCAAACCACTAACCCTAACACAAAACCCACCCCTAACGCAAACCCCAACCCTAACACTTGTTACAAACCCAAACACTTGTTACAAACCACAATACCAACCCTCTGTGAGTAAAGATCCTAAAAAAAAAATTTTTTAATTTTAAAAATAATTATACAAAAATTTTTAAAATTAAAAAAATATATTTTTTTAAAAATCAACAAAAATAAAAATATACACTTTGACACTTTTTGCAAATCCCTAACCCTAACCGTAACCAACTTATTGCCTCTTAAAATGTGCAAATATTTTGCGGCGCGCACATAGTGCGCAGATGTTGCGAGCCTACGGGCTCGCCGCCTAGCGGCCGCAAGGCACCCCTCTTTCATCGAGAGCCGCAGGAATTTTTTGACACTTGTTACAAACCCCAATACCAACCCTCTGTGAGTAAAGAACCTAAAAAACAAAATTTAAAATTTAAAAAAAAATTATACAAAAATTTTAAAAATTAAAAAAATATTTTTTTTTTAAATCAACAAAAATAAAAAAATATACTTTGTCACTTTTTGCAAACCACTAACCCTAACGCAAACCCCTAACCCTAACGCAAAACCCACCCCTAACGCAAACCCCAACCCTAACACTTGTTACAAACCCAAACACTTGTTACAAACCACAATACCAACCCTCTGTGAGTAAAGATCCTAAATAAAAAATTAACATTAAAAAAAAAATTATACAAACATTTTTAAAATTAAAAAATTATTTTTTAAAAAATCAACAAAAATAAAATTATATACTTTGACACTTTTTGCAAACCACTAACCCTAACGCAAACCGTTAAACCTAACCCTAATGCAAACCCCAACCCTAACACTTGTTACAAACCCAAACACTTGTTACAAACCACAATACCAACCCTCTGTGAGTAAAGATACTAAAAAAAAAAATTTTACATTTAAAAAATAATTATACAAAAATTTTTAAAATTAAAAATATATATTTTTTAAAAAATCAACAAAAATAAAAATATACACTTTGACACTTTTTGCAAACCCCTAACCCTAACCGTAACCAACTTATTGCCTCTTAAAATGTGCAAATATTTTGCGGCGCGCACTACGTGCGCAGATGTTGCGAGCCTACGGGCTCGCCGCCTAGCGGCCGCAAGGCGGCCCTCTTTCATCGAGAGCCGCAGGAATTTTTTGACACTTGTTACAAACCCCAATACCAACCCTCTGTGAGTAAAGAACCTAAAAAACAAAATTTAAAATTAAAAAAAAAATTATACAAAAATTTTAAATCTTAAAAAAATATTTTTTTTTAAAATCAACAAAAATAAAAAAATATACTTTGTCACTTTTTGCAAACCACTAACCCTAACGCAAACCACTGAACCTAACCCTAAAGCAAACCCCAACCCTAACACTTGTTCCAAACCCAAACACTTGTTACAAACCACAATACCAATCCTCTGTGAGTATAGAACATAAAAAAAAAATTTAAAATTTAAAAAAAAATTATACTAAAATTTTAAAAATTAAAAAAATATTGTTTTTAAAAATCAACAAAAATAAAAAAATATACTTTGTCACTTTTTGCAAACCACTAACCCTAACACAAAACCCACCCCTAACGCAAACCCCAACCCTAACACTTGTTACAAACCCAAACACTTGTTACAAACCACAATACCAACCCTCTGTGAGTAAAGATCCTAAAAAAAATTTTAACATTTAAAAAAAAATTATACAAACATTTTAAAATTTAAAAAAATATTTTTTTTAAAAATCAACAAAAATAAAAAAATATTCTTTGACACTTTTTGCAAACCCCTAACCCTAACGCAAATCCAAACCCTAACACTTGTTACAAACCCAAACACTTGTTACAAACCACAATACCAACCCTCTGTGAGTAAAGATCCTAAAAAAATTTTTAACATTTAAAAAAAAATTATACAAACATTTTAAAATTAAAATAAATATTTTTTTTTTTAAAAATCAACAAAAATAAAAAAATATACTTTGTCACTTTTTGCAAACCACTAACCCTAACGCAAACCCCTAACCCTAACACAAAACCCACCCCTAACGCAAACCACAACCCTAACACTTGTTACAAACCCAAACACTTGTTACAAACCACAATACCAACCCTCTGTGAGTAAAGATCCTAAAAAAAAATTTTTTAATTTTAAAAATAATTATACAAAAATTTTTAAAATTAAAAAAATATATTTTTTAAAAAATCAACAAAAATAAAAATATACACTTTGACACTTTTTGCAAACCCCTAACCCTAACCGTAACCAACTTATTGCCTCTTAAAATGTGCAAATATTTTGCGGCGCGCACTACGTGCGCAGATGTTGCGAGCCTACGGGCTCGCCGCCTAGCGGCCGCAAGGCGCCCCTCTTTCATCGAGAGCCGCAGGAATTTTTTGACACTTGTTACAAACCCCAATACCAACCCTCTGTGAGTAAAGAACCTAAAAAACAAAATTTAAAATTTAAAAAAAAATTATACAAAAATTTTAAAAATTAAAAAAATATTTTTTTTTAAAATCAACAAAAATAAAAAAATATTCTTTGACACTTTTTGCAAACCCCTAACCCTAACGCAAATCCAAACCCTAACACTTGTTACAAACCCAAACACTTGTTACAAACCACAATACCAACCCTCTGTGAGTAAAGATCCTAAAAAAATTTTTAACATTTAAAAAAAAATTATACAAACATTTTAAAATTAAAATAAATATTTTTTTTTTAAAAATCAACAAAAATAAAAAAATATACTTTGTCACTTTTTGCAAACCACTAACCCTAACACAAAACCCACCCCTAACGCAAACCCCAACCCTAACACTTGTTACAAACCCAAACACTTGTTACAAACCACAATACCAACCCTCTGTGAGTAAAGATCCTAAAAAAAAAATTTTTTAATTTTAAAAATAATTATACAAAAATTTTTAAAATTAAAAAAATATATTTTTTTAAAAATCAACAAAAATAAAAATATACACTTTGACACTTTTTGCAAATCCCTAACCCTAACCGTAACCAACTTATTGCCTCTTAAAATGTGCAAATATTTTGCGGCGCGCACTACGTGCGCAGATGTTGCGAGCCTACGGGCTCGCCGCCTAGCGGCCGCAAGGCACCCCTCTTTCATCGAGAGCCGCAGGAATTTTTTGACACTTGTTACAAACCCCAATACCAACCCTCTGTGAGTAAAGAACCTAAAAAACAAAATTTAAAATTTAAGAAAAAATTATACAAAAATTTTAAAAATTAAAAAAATATTTTTTTTTTAAATCAACAAAAATAAAAAAATATACTTTGTCACTTTTTGCAAACCACTAACCCTAACGCAAACCCCTAACCCTAACGCAAAACCCACCCCTAACGCAAACCCCAACCCTAACACTTGTTACAAACCCAAACACTTGTTACAAACCACAATACCAACCCTCTGTGAGTAAAGATCCTAAATAAAAAATTAACATTAAAAAAAAAATTATACAAACATTTTTAAAATTAAAAAATTATTTTTTAAAAAATCAACAAATATAAAATTATATACTTTGACACTTTTTGCAAACCACTAACCCTAACGCAAACCGTTAAACCTAACCCTAATGCAAACCCCAACCCTAACACTTGTTACAAACCCAAACACTTGTTACAAACCACAATACCAACCCTCTGTGAGTAAAGATCCTAAAAAAAAAAATTTTACATTTAAAAAATAATTATACAAAAATTTTTAAAATTAAAAATATATATTTTGTTAAAAATCAACAAAAATAAAAATATACACTTTGACACTTTTTGCAAACCCCTAACCCTAACCGTAACCAACTTATTGCCTCTTAAAATGTGCAAATATTTTGCGGCGCGCACTACGTGCGCAGATGTTGCGAGCCTACGGGCTCGCCGCCTAGCGGCCGCAAGGCGGCCCTCTTTCATCGAGAGCCGCAGGAATTTTTTGACACTTGTTACAAACCCCAATACCAACCCTCTGTGAGTAAAGAACCTAAAAAACAAAATTTAAAATTAAAAAAAAAATTATACAAAAATTTTAAATCTTAAAAAAATATTTTTTTTTAAAATCAACAAAAATAAAAAAATATACTTTGTCACTTTTTGCAAACCACTAACCCTAACGCAAACCACTGAACCTAACCCTAAAGCAAACCCCAACCCTAACACTTGTTCCAAACCCAAACACTTGTTACAAACCACAATACCAATCCTCTGTGAGTATAGAACATAAAAAAAAAATTTTTTAATTTTAAAAATAATTATACAAAAATTTTTAAAATTAAAAAAATATATTTTTTTAAAAATCAACAAAAATAAAAATATACACTTTGACACTTTTTGCAAATCCCTAACCCTAACCGTAACCAACTTATTGCCTCTTAAAATGTGCAAATATTTTGCGGCGCGCACTACGTGCGCAGATGTTGCGAGCCTACGGGCTCGCCGCCTAGCGGCCGCAAGGCACCCCTCTTTCATCGAGAGCCGCAGGAATTTTTTGACACTTGTTACAAACCCCAATACCAACCCTCTGTGAGTAAAGAACCTAAAAAACAAAATTTAAAATTTAAGAAAAAATTATACAAAAATTTTAAAAATTAAAAAAATATTTTTTTTTTAAATCAACAAAAATAAAAAAATATACTTTGTCACTTTTTGCAAACCACTAACCCTAACGCAAACCCCTAACCCTAACGCAAAACCCACCCCTAACGCAAACCCCAACCCTAACACTTGTTACAAACCCAAACACTTGTTACAAACCACAATACCAACCCTCTGTGAGTAAAGATCCTAAATAAAAAATTAACATTAAAAAAAAAATTATACAAACATTTTTAAAATTAAAAAATTATTTTTTAAAAAATCAACAAATATAAAATTATATACTTTGACACTTTTTGCAAACCACTAACCCTAACGCAAACCGTTAAACCTAACCCTAATGCAAACCCCAACCCTAACACTTGTTACAAACCCAAACACTTGTTACAAACCACAATACCAACCCTCTGTGAGTAAAGATCCTAAAAAAAAAAATTTTACATTTAAAAAATAATTATACAAAAATTTTTAAAATTAAAAATATATATTTTGTTAAAAATCAACAAAAATAAAAATATACACTTTGACACTTTTTGCAAACCCCTAACCCTAACCGTAACCAACTTATTGCCTCTTAAAATGTGCAAATATTTTGCGGCGCGCACTACGTGCGCAGATGTTGCGAGCCTACGGGCTCGCCGCCTAGCGGCCGCAAGGCGGCCCTCTTTCATCGAGAGCCGCAGGAATTTTTTGACACTTGTTACAAACCCCAATACCAACCCTCTGTGAGTAAAGAACCTAAAAAACAAAATTTAAAATTAAAAAAAAAATTATACAAAAATTTTAAATCTTAAAAAAATATTTTTTTTTAAAATCAACAAAAATAAAAAAATATACTTTGTCACTTTTTGCAAACCACTAACCCTAACGCAAACCACTGAACCTAACCCTAAAGCAAACCCCAACCCTAACACTTGTTCCAAACCCAAACACTTGTTACAAACCACAATACCAATCCTCTGTGAGTATAGAACATAAAAAAAAAAATTAAAATTTAAAAAAAAATTATACTAAAATTTTAAAAATTAAAAAAATATTGTTTTTAAAAATCAACAAAAATAAAAAAATATACTTTGTCACTTTTTGCAAACCACTAACCCTAACACAAAACCCACCCCTAACGCAAACCCCAACCCTAACACTTGTTACAAACCCAAACACTTGTTACAAACCACAATACCAACCCTCTGTGAGTAAAGATCCTAAAAAAATTTTTAACATTTAAAAAAAAATTATACAAACATTTTAAAATTTAAAAAAATATTTTTTTTAAAAATCAACAAAAATAAAAAAATATTCTTTGACACTTTTTGCAAACCCCTAACCCTAACGCAAATCCAAACCCTAACACTTGTTACAAACCCAAACACTTGTTACAAACCACAATACCAACCCTCTGTGAGTAAAGATCCTAAAAAAATTTTTAACATTTAAAAAAAAATTATACAAACATTTTAAAATTAAAATAAATATTTTTTTTTTTAAAAATCAACAAAAATAAAAAAATATACTTTGTCACTTTTTGCAAACCACTAACCCTAACGCAAACCCCTAACCCTAACACAAAACCCACCCCTAACGCAAACCACAACCCTAACACTTGTTACAAACCCAAACTCTTGTTACAAACCACAATACCAACCCTCTGTGAGTAAAGATCCTAAAAAAAAATTTTTTAATTTTAAAAATAATTATACAAAAATTTTTAAAATTAAAAAAATATATTTTTTAAAAAATCAACAAAAATAAAAATATACACTTTGACACTTTTTGCAAACCCCTAACCCTAACCGTAACCAACTTATTGCCTCTTAAAATGTGCAAATATTTTGCGGCGCGCACTACGTGCGCAGATGTTGCGAGCCTACGGGCTCGCCGCCTAGCGGCCGCAAGGCGGCCCTCTTTCATCGAGAGCCGCAGGAATTTTTTGACACTTGTTACAAACCCCAATACCAACCCTCTGTGAGTAAAGAACCTAAAAAACAAAATTTAAAATTAAAAAAAAAATTATACAAAAATTTTAAATCTTAAAAAAATATTTTTTTTTAAAATCAACAAAAATAAAAAAATATACTTTGTCACTTTTTGCAAACCACTAACCCTAACGCAAACCACTGAACCTAACCCTAAAGCAAACCCCAACCCTAACACTTGTTCCAAACCCAAACACTTGTTACAAACCACAATACCAATCCTCTGTGAGTATAGAACATAAAAAAAAAAATTAAAATTTAAAAAAAAATTATACTAAAATTTTAAAAATTAAAAAAATATTGTTTTTAAAAATCAACAAAAATAAAAAAATATACTTTGTCACTTTTTGCAAACCACTAACCCTAACACAAAACCCACCCCTAACGCAAACCCCAACCCTAACACTTGTTACAAACCCAAACACTTGTTACAAACCACAATACCAACCCTCTGTGAGTAAAGATCCTAAAAAAATTTTTAACATTTAAAAAAAAATTATACAAACATTTTAAAATTTAAAAAAATATTTTTTTTAAAAATCAACAAAAATAAAAAAATATTCTTTGACACTTTTTGCAAACCCCTAACCCTAACGCAAATCCAAACCCTAACACTTGTTACAAACCCAAACACTTGTTACAAACCACAATACCAACCCTCTGTGAGTAAAGATCCTAAAAAAATTTTTAACATTTAAAAAAAAATTATACAAACATTTTAAAATTAAAATAAATATTTTTTTTTTTAAAAATCAACAAAAATAAAAAAATATACTTTGTCACTTTTTGCAAACCACTAACCCTAACGCAAACCCCTAACCCTAACACAAAACCCACCCCTAACGCAAACCACAACCCTAACACTTGTTACAAACCCAAACTCTTGTTACAAACCACAATACCAACCCTCTGTGAGTAAAGATCCTAAAAAAAAATTTTTTAATTTTAAAAATAATTATACAAAAATTTTTAAAATTAAAAAAATATATTTTTTAAAAAATCAACAAAAATAAAAATATACACTTTGACACTTTTTGCAAACCCCTAACCCTAACCGTAACCAACTTATTGCCTCTTAAAATGTGCAAATATTTTGCGGCGCGCACTACGTGCGCAGATGTTGCGAGCCTACGGGCTCGCCGCCTAGCGGCCGCAAGGCGCCCCTCTTTCATCGAGAGCCGCAGGAATTTTTTGACACTTGTTACAAACCCCAATACCAACCCTCTGTGAGTAAAGAACCTAAAAAACAAAATTTAAAATTTAAAAAAAAATTATACAAAAATTTTAAAAATTAAAAAAATATTTTTTTTTAAAATCAACAAGAATAAAAAAATATTCTTTGACACTTTTTGCAAACCCCTAACCCTAACGCAAATCCAAACCCTAACACTTGTTACAAACCCAAACACTTGTTACAAACCACAATACCAACCCTCTGTGAGTAAAGATCCTAAAAAAAATTTTAACATTTTAAAAAAAATTATACAAACATTTTAAAATTAAAATAAATATTTTTTTTTTAAAAATCAACAAAAATAAAAAAATATACTTTGTCACTTTTTGCAAACCACTAACCCTAACGCAAACCCCTAACCCTAACACAAAACCCACCCCTAACGCAAACCCCAACCCTAACACTTGTTACAAACCCAAACACTTGTTACATACCACAATACCAACCCTCTGTGAGTAAAGATCCTAAAAAAAAAATTTTTTAATTTTAAAAATAATTATACAAAAATTTTTAAAATTAAAAAAATATATTTTTTTAAAAATCAACAAAAATAAAAATATACACTTTGACACTTTTTGCAAATCCCTAACCCTAACCGTAACCAACTTATTGCCTCTTAAAATGTGCAAATATTTTGCGGCGCGCACTACGTGCGCAGATGTTGCGAGCCTACGGGCTCGCCGCCTAGCGGCCGCAAGGCGCCCCTCTTTCATCGAGAGCCGCAGGAATTTTTTGACACTTGTTACAAACCCCAATACCAACCCTCTGTGAGTAAAGAACCTAAAAAACAAAATTTAAAATTTAACAAAAAATTATACAAAAATTTTAAAAATTAAAAAAATATTTTTTTTTTAAATCAACAAAAATAAAAAAATATACTTTGTCACTTTTTGCAAACCACTAACCCTAACGCAAACCCCTAACCCTAACGCAAAACCCACCCCTAACGCAAACCCCAACCCTAACACTTGTTCCAAACCCAAACACTTGTTACAAACCACAATACCAATCCTCTGTGAGTATAGAACATAAAAAAAAAATTTAAAATTTAAAAAAAAATTATACTAAAATTTTAAAAATTAAAAAAATATTGTTTTTAAAAATCAACAAAAATAAAAAAATATACTTTGTCACTTTTTGCAAACCACTAACCCTAACACAAAACCCACCCCGAACGCAAACCCCAACCCTAACACTTGTTACAAACCCAAACACTTGTTACAAACCACAATACCAACCCTCTGTGAGTAAAGATCCTAAAAAAATTTTTAACAATTAAAAAAAAATTATACAAACATTTTAAAATTTAAAAAAATTTTTTTTTTAAAAATCAACAAAAATAAAAAAATATTCTTTGACACTTTTTGCAAACCCCTAACCCTAACGCAAATCCAAACCCTAACACTTGTTACAAACCCAAACACTTGTTACAAACCACAATACCAACCCTCTGTGAGTAAAGATCCTAAAAAAATTTTTAACATTTAAAAAAAAATTATACAAACATTTTAAAATTAAAATAAATATTTTTTTTTTTTAAAATCAACAAAAATAAAAAAATATACTTTGTCACTTTTTGCAAACCACTAACCCTAACGCAAACCCCTAACCCTAACACAAAACCCACCCCTAACGCAAACCACAACCCTAACACTTGTTACAAACCCAAACACTTGTTACAAACCACAATACCAACCCTCTGTGAGTAAAGATCCTAAAAAAAAATTTTTTAATTTTAAAAATAATTATACAAAAATTTTTAAAATTAAAAAAATATATTTTTTTAAAAATCAACAAAAATAAAAATATACACTTTGACACTTTTTGCAAACCCCTAACCCTAACCGTAACCAACTTATTGCCTCTTAAAATGTGCAAATATTTTGCGGCGCGCACTACGTGCGCAGATGTTGCGAGCCTACGGGCTCGCCGCCTAGCGGCCGCAAGGCGCCCCTCTTTCATCGAGAGCCGCAGGAATTTTTTGACACTTGTTACAAACCCCAATACCAACCCTCTGTGAGTAAAGAACCTAAAAAACAAAATTTAAAATTTAAAAAAAAATTATACAAAAATTTTAAAAATTAAAAAAATATTTTTTTTTAAAATCAACAAAAATAAAAAAATATTCTTTGACACTTTTTGCAAACCCCTAACCCTAACGCAAATCCAAACCCTAACACTTGTTACAAACCCAAACACTTGTTACAAACCACAATACCAACCCTCTGTGAGTAAAGATCCTAAAAAAATTTTTAACATTTAAAAAAAAATTATACAAACATTTTAAAATTAAAATAAATATTTTTTTTTTAAAAATCAACAAAAATAAAAAAATATACTTTGTCACTTTTTGCAAACCACTAACCCTAACACAAAACCCACCCCTAACGCAAACCCCAACCCTAACACTTGTTACAAACCCAAACACTTGTTACAAACCACAATACCAACCCTCTGTGAGTAAAGATCCTAAAAAAAAAATTTTTTAATTTTAAAAATAATTATACAAAAATTTTTAAAATTAAAAAAATATATTTTTTTAAAAATCAACAAAAATAAAAATATACACTTTGACACTTTTTGCAAATCCCTAACCCTAACCGTAACCAACTTATTGCCTCTTAAAATGTGCAAATATTTTGCGGCGCGCACTACGTGCGCAGATGTTGCGAGCCTACGGGCTCGCCGCCTAGCGGCCGCAAGGCACCCCTCTTTCATCGAGAGCCGCAGGAATTTTTTGACACTTGTTACAAACCCCAATACCAACCCTCTGTGAGTAAAGAACCTAAAAAACAAAATTTAAAATTTAAGAAAAAATTATACAAAAATTTTAAAAATTAAAAAAATATTTTTTTTTTAAATCAACAAAAATAAAAAAATATACTTTGTCACTTTTTGCAAACCACTAACCCTAACGCAAACCCCTAACCCTAACGCAAAACCCACCCCTAACGCAAACCCCAACCCTAACACTTGTTACAAACCCAAACACTTGTTACAAACCACAATACCAACCCTCTGTGAGTAAAGATCCTAAATAAAAAATTAACATTAAAAAAAAAATTATACAAACATTTTTAAAATTAAAAAATTATTTTTTAAAAAATCAACAAATATAAAATTATATACTTTGACACTTTTTGCAAACCACTAACCCTAACGCAAACCGTTAAACCTAACCCTAATGCAAACCCCAACCCTAACACTTGTTACAAACCCAAACACTTGTTACAAACCACAATACCAACCCTCTGTGAGTAAAGATCCTAAAAAAAAAAATTTTACATTTAAAAAATAATTATACAAAAATTTTTAAAATTAAAAATATATATTTTTTTAAAAATCAACAAAAATAAAAATATACACTTTGACACTTTTTGCAAACCCCTAACCCTAACCGTAACCAACTTATTGCCTCTTAAAATGTGCAAATATTTTGCGGCGCGCACTACGTGCGCAGATGTTGCGAGCCTACGGGCTCGCCGCCTAGCGGCCGCAAGGCGGCCCTCTTTCATCGAGAGCCGCAGGAATTTTTTGACACTTGTTACAAACCCCAATACCAACCCTCTGTGAGTAAAGAACCTAAAAAACAAAATTTAAAATTAAAAAAAAAATTATACAAAAATTTTAAATCTTAAAAAAATATTTTTTTTTAAAATCAACAAAAATAAAAAAATATACTTTGTCACTTTTTGCAAACCACTAACCCTAACGCAAACCACTGAACCTAACCCTAAAGCAAACCCCAACCCTAACACTTGTTCCAAACCCAAACACTTGTTACAAACCACAATACCAATCCTCTGTGAGTATAGAACATAAAAAAAAAATTTAAAATTTAAAAAAAAATTATACTAAAATTTTAAAAATTAAAAAAATATTGTTTTTAAAAATCAACAAAAATAAAAAAATATACTTTGTCACTTTTTGCAAACCACTAACCCTAACACAAAACCCACCCCTAACGCAAACCCCAACCCTAACACTTGTTACAAACCCAAACACTTGTTACAAACCACAATACCAACCCCCTGTGAGTAAAGATCCTAAAAAAATTTTTAACATTT
Source organism: Scyliorhinus torazame (assembly GCF_047496885.1). Lineage (NCBI taxonomy): Eukaryota > Metazoa > Chordata > Chondrichthyes > Carcharhiniformes > Scyliorhinidae > Scyliorhinus > Scyliorhinus torazame. The sequence continues at coordinate 134,452 of NW_027308116.1, read as the reverse complement.
AAAAAAAAATTATACAAACATTTTAAAATTTAAAAAAATATTTTTTTTAAAAATCAACAAAAATAAAAAAATATTCTTTGACACTTTTTGCAAACCCCTAACCCTAACGCAAATCCAAACCCTAACACTTGTTACAAACCCAAACACTTGTTACAAACCACAATACCAACCCTCTGTGAGTAAAGATCCTAAAAAAATTTTTAACATTTAAAAAAAAATTATACAAACATTTTAAAATTTAAAAAAATATTTTTTTTAAAAATCAACAAAAATAAAAAAATATTCTTTGACACTTTTTGCAAACCCCTAACCCTAACGCAAATCCAAACCCTAACACTTGTTACAAACCCAAACACTTGTTACAAACCACAATACCAACCCTCTGTGAGTAAAGATCCTAAAAAAAATTTTAACATTTAAAAAAAAATTATACAAACATTTTAAAATTAAAATAAATATTTTTTTTTTTAAAAATCAACAAAAATAAAAAAATATACTTTGTCACTTTTTGCAAACCACTAACCCTAACGCAAACCCCTAACCCTAACACAAAACCCACCCCTAACGCAAACCACAACCCTAACACTTGTTACAAACCCAAACTCTTGTTACAAACCACAATACCAACCCTCTGTGAGTAAAGATCCTAAAAAAAAATTTTTTAATTTTAAAAATAATTATACAAAAATTTTTAAAATTAAAAAAATATATTTTTTAAAAAATCAACAAAAATAAAAATATACACTGTGACACTTTTTGCAAACCCCTAACCCTAACCGTAACCAACTTATTGCCTCTTAAAATGTGCAAATATTTTGCGGCGCGCACTACGTGCGCAGATGTTGCGAGCCTACGGGCTCGCCGCCTAGCGGCCGCAAGGCGCCCCTCTTTCATCGAGAGCCGCAGGAATTTTTTGACACTTGTTACAAACCCCAATACCAACCCTCTGTGAGTAAAGAACCTAAAAAACAAAATTTAAAATTTAAAAAAAAATTATACAAAAATTTTAAAAATTAAAAAAATATTTTTTTTTAAAATCAACAAAAATAAAAAAATATACTTTGTCACTTTTTGCAAACCACTAACCCTAACGCAAACCCCTAACCCTAACGCAAAACCCACCCCTAACGCAAACCCCAACCCTAACACTTGTTCCAAACCCAAACACTTGTTACAAACCACAATACCAATCCTCTGTGAGTATAGAACATAAAAAAAAAATTTAAAATTTAAAAAAAAATTATACTAAAATTTTAAAAATTAAAAAAATATTGTTTTTAAAAATCAACAAAAATAAAAAAATATACTTTGTCACTTTTTGCAAACCACTAACCCTAACACAAAACCCACCCCTAACGCAAACCCCAACCCTAACACTTGTTACAAACCCAAACACTTGTTACAAACCACAATACCAACCCTCTGTGAGTAAAGATCCTAAAAAAATTTTTAACAATTAAAAAAAAATTATACAAACATTTTAAAATTTAAAAAAATTTTTTTTTTAAAAATCAACAAAAATAAAAAAATATTCTTTGACACTTTTTGCAAACCCCTAACCCTAACGCAAATCCAAACCCTAACACTTGTTACAAACCCAAACACTTGTTACAAACCACAATACCAACCCTCTGTGAGTAAAGATCCTAAAAAAATTTTTAACATTTAAAAAAAAATTATACAAACATTTTAAAATTAAAATAAATATTTTTTTTTTTTAAAATCAACAAAAATAAAAAAATATACTTTGTCACTTTTTGCAAACCACTAACCCTAACGCAAACCCCTAACCCTAACACAAAACCCACCCCTAACGCAAACCACAACCCTAACACTTGTTACAAACCCAAACACTTGTTACAAACCACAATACCAACCCTCTGTGAGTAAAGATCCTAAAAAAAAATTTTTTAATTTTAAAAATAATTATACAAAAATTTTTAAAATTAAAAAAATATATTTTTTTAAAAATCAACAAAAATAAAAATATACACTTTGACACTTTTTGCAAACCCCTAACCCTAACCGTAACCAACTTATTGCCTCTTAAAATGTGCAAATATTTTGCGGCGCGCACTACGTGCGCAGATGTTGCGAGCCTACGGGCTCGCCGCCTAGCGGCCGCAAGGCGCCCCTCTTTCATCGAGAGCCGCAGGAATTTTTTGACACTTGTTACAAACCCCAATACCAACCCTCTGTGAGTAAAGAACCTAAAAAACAAAATTTAAAATTTAAAAAAAAATTATACAAAAATTTTAAAAATTAAAAAAATATTTTTTTTTAAAATCAACAAAAATAAAAAAATATTCTTTGACACTTTTTGCAAACCCCTAACCCTAACGCAAATCCAAACCCTAACACTTGTTACAAACCCAAACACTTGTTACAAACCACAATACCAACCCTCTGTGAGTAAAGATCCTAAAAAAATTTTTAACATTTAAAAAAAAATTATACAAACATTTTAAAATTAAAATAAATATTTTTTTTTTAAAAATCAACAAAAATAAAAAAATATACTTTGTCACTTTTTGCAAACCACTAACCCTAACACAAAACCCACCCCTAACGCAAACCCCAACCCTAACACTTGTTACAAACCCAAACACTTGTTACAAACCACAATACCAACCCTCTGTGAGTAAAGATCCTAAAAAAAAAATTTTTTAATTTTAAAAATAATTATACAAAAATTTTTAAAATTAAAAAAATATATTTTTTTAAAAATCAACAAAAATAAAAATATACACTTTGACACTTTTTGCAAATCCCTAACCCTAACCGTAACCAACTTATTGCCTCTTAAAATGTGCAAATATTTTGCGGCGCGCACTACGTGCGCAGATGTTGCGAGCCTACGGGCTCGCCGCCTAGCGGCCGCAAGGCACCCCTCTTTCATCGAGAGCCGCAGGAATTTTTTGACACTTGTTACAAACCCCAATACCAACCCTCTGTGAGTAAAGAACCTAAAAAACAAAATTTAAAATTTAAGAAAAAATTATACAAAAATTTTAAAAATTAAAAAAATATTTTTTTTTTAAATCAACAAAAATAAAAAAATATACTTTGTCACTTTTTGCAAACCACTAACCCTAACGCAAACCCCTAACCCTAACGCAAAACCCACCCCTAACGCAAACCCCAACCCTAACACTTGTTACAAACCCAAACACTTGTTACAAACCACAATACCAACCCTCTGTGAGTAAAGATCCTAAATAAAAAATTAACATTAAAAAAAAAATTATACAAACATTTTTAAAATTAAAAAATTATTTTTTAAAAAATCAACAAATATAAAATTATATACTTTGACACTTTTTGCAAACCACTAACCCTAACGCAAACCGTTAAACCTAACCCTAATGCAAACCCCAACCCTAACACTTGTTACAAACCCAAACACTTGTTACAAACCACAATACCAACCCTCTGTGAGTAAAGATCCTAAAAAAAAAAATTTTACATTTAAAAAATAATTATACAAAAATTTTTAAAATTAAAAATATATATTTTTTTAAAAATCAACAAAAATAAAAATATACACTTTGACACTTTTTGCAAACCCCTAACCCTAACCGTAACCAACTTATTGCCTCTTAAAATGTGCAAATATTTTGCGGCGCGCACTACGTGCGCAGATGTTGCGAGCCTACGGGCTCGCCGCCTAGCGGCCGCAAGGCGGCCCTCTTTCATCGAGAGCCGCAGGAATTTTTTGACACTTGTTACAAACCCCAATACCAACCCTCTGTGAGTAAAGAACCTAAAAAACAAAATTTAAAATTAAAAAAAAAATTATACAAAAATTTTAAATCTTAAAAAAATATTTTTTTTTAAAATCAACAAAAATAAAAAAATATACTTTGTCACTTTTTGCAAACCACTAACCCTAACGCAAACCACTGAACCTAACCCTAAAGCAAACCCCAACCCTAACACTTGTTCCAAACCCAAACACTTGTTACAAACCACAATACCAATCCTCTGTGAGTATAGAACATAAAAAAAAAATTTAAAATTAAAAAAAAAATTATACTAAAATTTTAAAAATTAAAAAAATATTGTTTTTAAAAATCAACAAAAATAAAAAAATATACTTTGTCACTTTTTGCAAACCACTAACCCTAACACAAAACCCACCCCTAACGCAAACCCCAACCCTAACACTTGTTACAAACCCAAACACTTGTTACAAACCACAATACCAACCCCCTGTGAGTAAAGATCCTAAAAAAATTTTTAACATTTAAAAAAAAATTATACAAACATTTTAAAATTTAAAAAAATATTTTTTTTAAAAATCAACAAAAATAAAAAAATATTCTTTGACACTTTTTGCAAACCCCTAACCCTAACGCAAATCCAAACCCTAACACTTGTTACAAACCCAAACACTTGTTACAAACCACAATACCAACCCTCTGTGAGTAAAGATCCTAAAAAAATTTTTAACATTTAAAAAAAAATTATACAAACATTTTAAAATTTAAAAAAATATTTTTTTTAAAAATCAACAAAAATAAAAAAATATTCTTTGACACTTTTTGCAAACCCCTAACCCTAACGCAAATCCAAACCCTAACACTTGTTACAAACCCAAACACTTGTTACAAACCACAATACCAACCCTCTGTGAGTAAAGATCCTAAAAAAATTTTTAACATTTAAAAAAAAATTATACAAACATTTTAAAATTAAAATAAATATTTTTTTTTTTAAAAATCAACAAAAATAAAAAAATATACTTTGTCACTTTTTGCAAACCACTAACCCTAACGCAAACCCCTAACCCTAACACAAAACCCACCCCTAACGCAAACCACAACCCTAACACTTGTTACAAACCCAAACTCTTGTTACAAACCACAATACCAACCCTCTGTGAGTAAAGATCCTAAAAAAAAATTTTTTAATTTTAAAAATAATTATACAAAAATTTTTAAAATTAAAAAAATATATTTTTTAAAAAATCAACAAAAATAAAAATATACACTGTGACACTTTTTGCAAACCCCTAACCCTAACCGTAACCAACTTATTGCCTCTTAAAATGTGCAAATATTTTGCGGCGCGCACTACGTGCGCAGATGTTGCGAGCCTACGGGCTCGCCGCCTAGCGGCCGCAAGGCGCCCCTCTTTCATCGAGAGCCGCAGGAATTTTTTGACACTTGTTACAAACCCCAATACCAACCCTCTGTGAGTAAAGAACCTAAAAAACAAAATTTAAAATTTAAAAAAAAATTATACAAAAATTTTAAAAATTAAAAAAATATTTTTTTTTAAAATCAACAAAAATAAAAAAATATACTTTGTCACTTTTTGCAAACCACTAACCCTAACGCAAACCCCTAACCCTAACGCAAAACCCACCCCTAACGCAAACCCCAACCCTAACACTTGTTCCAAACCCAAACACTTGTTACAAACCACAATACCAATCCTCTGTGAGTATAGAACATAAAAAAAAAATTTAAAATTTAAAAAAAAATTATACTAAAATTTTAAAAATTAAAAAAATATTGTTTTTAAAAATCAACAAAAATAAAAAAATATACTTTGTCACTTTTTGCAAACCACTAACCCTAACACAAAACCCACCCCTAACGCAAACCCCAACCCTAACACTTGTTACAAACCCAAACACTTGTTACAAACCACAATACCAACCCTCTGTGAGTAAAGATCCTAAAAAAATTTTTAACAATTAAAAAAAAATTATACAAACATTTTAAAATTTAAAAAAATTTTTTTTTTAAAAATCAACAAAAATAAAAAAATATTCTTTGACACTTTTTGCAAACCCCTAACCCTAACGCAAATCCAAACCCTAACACTTGTTACAAACCCAAACACTTGTTACAAACCACAATACCAACCCTCTGTGAGTAAAGATCCTAAAAAAATTTTTAACATTTAAAAAAAAATTATACAAACATTTTAAAATTAAAATAAATATTTTTTTTTTTTAAAATCAACAAAAATAAAAAAATATACTTTGTCACTTTTTGCAAACCACTAACCCTAACGCAAACCCCTAACCCTAACACAAAACCCACCCCTAACGCAAACCACAACCCTAACACTTGTTACAAACCCAAACACTTGTTACAAACCACAATACCAACCCTCTGTGAGTAAAGATCCTAAAAAAAAATTTTTTAATTTTAAAAATAATTATACAAAAATTTTTAAAATTAAAAAAATATATTTTTTTAAAAATCAACAAAAATAAAAATATACACTTTGACACTTTTTGCAAACCCCTAACCCTAACCGTAACCAACTTATTGCCTCTTAAAATGTGCAAATATTTTGCGGCGCGCACTACGTGCGCAGATGTTGCGAGCCTACGTGCGCAGATGTTGCGAGCCTACGGGCTCGCCGCCTAGCGGCCGCAAGGCGCCCCTCTTTCATCGAGAGCCGCAGGAATTTTTTGACACTTGTTACAAACCCCAATACCAACCCTCTGTGAGTAAAGAACCTAAAAAACAAAATTTAAAATTTAAAAAAAAATTATACAAAAATTTTAAAAATTAAAAAAATATTTTTTTTTAAAATCAACAAAAATAAAAAAATATTCTTTGACACTTTTTGCAAACCCCTAACCCTAACGCAAATCCAAACCCTAACACTTGTTACAAACCCAAACACTTGTTACAAACCACAATACCAACCCTCTGTGAGTAAAGATCCTAAAAAAATTTTTAACATTTAAAAAAAAATTATACAAACATTTTAAAATTAAAATAAATATTTTTTTTTTAAAAATCAACAAAAATAAAAAAATATACTTTGTCACTTTTTGCAAACCACTAACCCTAACACAAAACCCACCCCTAACGCAAACCCCAACCCTAACACTTGTTACAAACCCAAACACTTGTTACAAACCACAATACCAACCCTCTGTGAGTAAAGATCCTAAAAAAAAAATTTTTTAATTTTAAAAATAATTATACAAAAATTTTTAAAATTAAAAAAATATATTTTTTTAAAAATCAACAAAAATAAAAATATACACTTTGACACTTTTTGCAAATCCCTAACCCTAACCGTAACCAACTTATTGCCTCTTAAAATGTGCAAATATTTTGCGGCGCGCACTACGTGCGCAGATGTTGCGAGCCTACGGGCTCGCCGCCTAGCGGCCGCAAGGCACCCCTCTTTCATCGAGAGCCGCAGGAATTTTTTGACACTTGTTACAAACCCCAATACCAACCCTCTGTGAGTAAAGAACCTAAAAAACAAAATTTAAAATTTAAGAAAAAATTATACAAAAATTTTAAAAATTAAAAAAATATTTTTTTTTTAAATCAACAAAAATAAAAAAATATACTTTGTCACTTTTTGCAAACCACTAACCCTAACGCAAACCCCTAACCCTAACGCAAAACCCACCCCTAACGCAAACCCCAACCCTAACACTTGTTACAAACCCAAACACTTGTTACAAACCACAATACCAACCCTCTGTGAGTAAAGATCCTAAATAAAAAATTAACATTAAAAAAAAAATTATACAAACATTTTTAAAATTAAAAAATTATTTTTTAAAAAATCAACAAATATAAAATTATATACTTTGACACTTTTTGCAAACCACTAACCCTAACGCAAACCGTTAAACCTAACCCTAATGCAAACCCCAACCCTAACACTTGTTACAAACCCAAACACTTGTTACAAACCACAATACCAACCCTCTGTGAGTAAAGATCCTAAAAAAAAAAATTTTACATTTAAAAAATAATTATACAAAAATTTTTAAAATTAAAAATATATATTTTTTTAAAAATCAACAAAAATAAAAATATACACTTTGACACTTTTTGCAAACCCCTAACCCTAACCGTAACCAACTTATTGCCTCTTAAAATGTGCAAATATTTTGCGGCGCGCACTACGTGCGCAGATGTTGCGAGCCTACGGGCTCGCCGCCTAGCGGCCGCAAGGCGGCCCTCTTTCATCGAGAGCCGCAGGAATTTTTTGACACTTGTTACAAACCCCAATACCAACCCTCTGTGAGTAAAGAACCTAAAAAACAAAATTTAAAATTAAAAAAAAAATTATACAAAAATTTTAAATCTTAAAAAAATATTTTTTTTTAAAATCAACAAAAATAAAAAAATATACTTTGTCACTTTTTGCAAACCACTAACCCTAACGCAAACCACTGAACCTAACCCTAAAGCAAACCCCAACCCTAACACTTGTTCCAAACCCAAACACTTGTTACAAACCACAATACCAATCCTCTGTGAGTATAGAACATAAAAAAAAAATTTAAAATTTAAAAAAAAATTATACTAAAATTTTAAAAATTAAAAAAATATTGTTTTTAAAAATCAACAAAAATAAAAAAATATACTTTGTCACTTTTTGCAAACCACTAACCCTAACACAAAACCCACCCCTAACGCAAACCCCAACCCTAACACTTGTTACAAACCCAAACACTTGTTACAAACCACAATACCAACCCCCTGTGAGTAAAGATCCTAAAAAAATTTTTAACATTTAAAAAAAAATTATACAAACATTTTAAAATTTAAAAAAATATTTTTTTTAAAAATCAACAAAAATAAAAAAATATTCTTTGACACTTTTTGCAAACCCCTAACCCTAACGCAAATCCAAACCCTAACACTTGTTACAAACCCAAACACTTGTTACAAACCACAATACCAACCCTCTGTGAGTAAAGATCCTAAAAAAATTTTTAACATTTAAAAAAAAATTATACAAACATTTTAAAATTTAAAAAAATATTTTTTTTAAAAATCAACAAAAATAAAAAAATATTCTTTGACACTTTTTGCAAACCCCTAACCCTAACGCAAATCCAAACCCTAACACTTGTTACAAACCCAAACACTTGTTACAAACCACAATACCAACCCTCTGTGAGTAAAGATCCTAAAAAAATTTTTAACATTTAAAAAAAAATTATACAAACATTTTAAAATTAAAATAAATATTTTTTTTTTTAAAAATCAACAAAAATAAAAAAATATACTTTGTCACTTTTTGCAAACCACTAACCCTAACGCAAACCCCTAACCCTAACACAAAACCCACCCCTAACGCAAACCACAACCCTAACACTTGTTACAAACCCAAACTCTTGTTACAAACCACAATACCAACCCTCTGTGAGTAAAGATCCTAAAAAAAAATTTTTTAATTTTAAAAATAATTATACAAAAATTTTTAAAATTAAAAAAATATATTTTTTAAAAAATCAACAAAAATAAAAATATACACTGTGACACTTTTTGCAAACCCCTAACCCTAACCGTAACCAACTTATTGCCTCTTAAAATGTGCAAATATTTTGCGGCGCGCACTACGTGCGCAGATGTTGCGAGCCTACGGGCTCGCCGCCTAGCGGCCGCAAGGCGCCCCTCTTTCATCGAGAGCCGCAGGAATTTTTTGACACTTGTTACAAACCCCAATACCAACCCTCTGTGAGTAAAGAACCTAAAAAACAAAATTTAAAATTTAAAAAAAAATTATACAAAAATTTTAAAAATTAAAAAAATATTTTTTTTTAAAATCAACAAGAATAAAAAAATATTCTTTGACACTTTTTGCAAACCCCTAACCCTAACGCAAATCCAAACCCTAACACTTGTTACAAACCCAAACACTTGTTACAAACCACAATACCAACCCTCTGTGAGTAAAGATCCTAAAAAAATTTTTAACATTTAAAAAAAAATTATACAAACATTTTAAAATTAAAATAAATATTTTTTTTTTAAAAATCAACAAAAATAAAAAAATATACTTTGTCACTTTTTGCAAACCACTAACCCTAACGCAAACCCCTAACCCTAACACAAAACCCACCCCTAACGCAAACCCCAACCCTAACACTTGTTACAAACCCAAACACTTGTTACATACCACAATACCAACCCTCTGTGAGTAAAGATCCTAAAAAAAAAATTTTTTAATTTTAAAAATAATTATACAAAAATTTTTAAAATTAAAAAAATATATTTTTTTAAAAATCAACAAAAATAAAAATATACACTTTGACACTTTTTGCAAATCCCTAACCCTAACCGTAACCAACTTATTGCCTCTTAAAATGTGCAAATATTTTGCGGCGCGCACTACGTGCGCAGATGTTGCGAGCCTACGGGCTCGCCGCCTAGCGGCCGCAAGGCGCCCCTCTTTCATCGAGAGCCGCAGGAATTTTTTGACACTTGTTACAAACCCCAATACCAACCCTCTGTGAGTAAAGAACCTAAAAAACAAAATTTAAAATTTAACAAAAAATTATACAAAAATTTTAAAAATTAAAAAAATATTTTTTTTTTAAATCAACAAAAATAAAAAAATATACTTTGTCACTTTTTGCAAACCACTAACCCTAACGCAAACCCCTAACCCTAACGCAAAACCCACCCCTAACGCAAACCCCAACCCTAACACTTGTTACAAACCCAAACACTTGTTACAAACCACAATACCAACCCTCTGTGAGTAAAGATCCTAAATAAAAAATTAACATTAAAAAAAAAATTATACAAACATTTTTAAAATTAAAAAATTATTTTTTAAAAAATCAACAAAAATAAAATTATATACTTTGACACTTTTTGCAAACCACTAACCCTAACGCAAACCGTTAAACCTAACCCTAATGCAAACCCCAACCCTAACACTTGTTACAAACCCAAACACTTGTTACAAACCACAATACCAACCCTCTGTGAGTAAAGATCCTAAAAAAAAAAATTTTACATTTAAAAAATAATTATACAAAAATTTTTAAAATTAAAAATATATATTTTTTAAAAAATCAACAAAAATAAAAATATACACTTTGACACTTTTTGCAAACCCCTAACCCTAACCGTAACCAACTTATTGCCTCTTAAAATGTGCAAATATTTTGCGGCGCGCACTACGTGCGCAGATGTTGCGAGCCTACGGGCTCGCCGCCTAGCGGCCGCAAGGCGGCCCTCTTTCATCGAGAGCCGCAGGAATTTTTTGACACTTGTTACAAACCCCAATACCAACCCTCTGTGAGTAAAGAACCTAAAAAACAAAATTTAAAATTAAAAAAAAAATTATACAAAAATTTTAAAAATTAAAAAAATATTTTTTTTTAAAATCAACAAAAATAAAAAAATATACTTTGTCACTTTTTGCAAACCACTAACCCTAACGCAAACCACTGAACCTAACCCTAAAGCAAACCCCAACCCTAACACTTGTTCCAAACCCAAACACTTGTTACAAACCACAATACCAATCCTCTGTGAGTATAGAACATAAAAAAAAAATTTAAAATTAAAAAAAAAATTATACTAAAATTTTAAAAATTAAAAAAATATTGTTTTTAAAAATCAACAAAAAAATATATATACTTTGACACTTTTTGCAAACCCCTAACCCTAACGCAAAACCATAACCCTAACGCAAACCCCAACCCTAACACTTGTTACAAACCCAAACACTTGTTACAAACCACAATACCAACCCTCTGTGAGTAAAGATCCTAAAAAAATTTTTAACATTTAAAAAAAAATTATACAAACATTTTAAAATTAAAAAAAATATTTTTTTTAAAAAAAATCAACAAAAATAAAAAAATATTCTTTGACACTTTTTGCAAACCCCTAACCCTAACGCAAACCCCAACCCTAACACTTGTTACAAACCCAAACACTTGTTACAAACCACAATACCAACCCTCTGTGAGTAAAAATCCTAAAAAAAATTTTAACATTTAAAAAAAAATTATACAAACATTTTAAAATTAAAAAAAATATTTTTTTTTTTAAAAATCAACAAAAATAAAAAAATCTACTTTGTCACTTTTTGCAAACCACTAACCCTAACGCAAACCCCTAACCCTAACGCAAAACCCACCCCTAACGCAAACCCCAACCCTAACACTTGTTACAAACCAAAACACTTGTCACAAACCACAATACCAACCCTCTGTGAGTAAAGATCCTAAAAAAAAAAATTTTACATTTAAAAAATAATTATACAAAAATTTTTAAAATTAAAAAAATATATTTTTTTAAAAATCAACAAAAATAAAAATATACACTTTGACACTTTTTGCAAACCCCTAACCCTAACCGTAACCAACTTATTGCCTCTTAAAATGTGCAAATATTTTGCGGCGCGCACTACGTGCGCAGATGTTGCGAGCCTACGGGCTCGCCGCCTAGCGGCCGCAAGGCGCCCCTCTTTCATCGAGAGCCGCAGGAATTTTTTGACACTTGTTACAAACCCCAATACCAACCCTCTGTGAGTAAAGAACCTAAAAAACAAAATTTAAAATTTAACAAAAAATTATACAAAAATTTTAAAAATTAAAAAAATATTTTTTTTTTAAATCAACAAAAATAAAAAAATATACTTTGTCACTTTTTGCAAACCACTAACCCTAACGCAAACCCCTAACCCTAACGCAAAACCCACCCCTAACGCAAACCCCAACCCTAACACTTGTTACAAACCCAAACACTTGTTACAAACCACAATACCAACCCTCTGTGAGTAAAGATCCTAAATAAAAAATTAACATTAAAAAAAAAATTATACAAACATTTTTAAAATTAAAAAATTATTTTTTAAAAAATCAACAAAAATAAAATTATATACTTTGACACTTTTTGCAAACCACTAACCCTAACGCAAACCGTTAAACCTAACCCTAATGCAAACCCCAACCCTAACACTTGTTACAAACCCAAACACTTGTTACAAACCACAATACCAACCCTCTGTGAGTAAAGATCCTAAAAAAAAAAATTTTACATTTAAAAAATAATTATACAAAAATTTTTAAAATTAAAAATATATATTTTTTAAAAAATCAACAAAAATAAAAATATACACTGTGACACTTTTTGCAAACCCCTAACCCTAACCGTAACCAACTTATTGCCTCTTAAAATGTGCAAATATTTTGCGGCGCGCACTACGTGCGCAGATGTTGCGAGCCTACGGGCTCGCCGCCTAGCGGCCGCAAGGCGCCCCTCATTCATCGAGAGCCGCAGGAATTTTTTGACACTTGTTACAAACCCCAATACCAACCCTCTGTGAGTAAAGAACCTAAAAAACAAAATTTAAAATTTAAAAAAAAATTATACAAAAATTTTAAAAATTAAAAAAATATTTTTTTTTAAAATCAACAAGAATAAAAAAATATTCTTTGACACTTTTTGCAAACCCCTAACCCTAACGCAAATCCAAACCCTAACACTTGTTACAAACCCAAACACTTGTTACAAACCACAATACCAACCCTCTGTGAGTAAAGATCCTAAAAAAATTTTTAACATTTAAAAAAAAATTATACAAACATTTTAAAATTAAAATAAATATTTTTTTTTTAAAAATCAACAAAAATAAAAAAATATACTTTGTCACTTTTTGCAAACCACTAACCCTAACGCAAACCCCTAACCCTAACACAAAACCCACCCCTAACGCAAACCCCAACCCTAACACTTGTTACAAACCCAAACACTTGTTACATACCACAATACCAACCCTCTGTGAGTAAAGATCCTAAAAAAAAAATTTTTTAATTTTAAAAATAATTATACAAAAATTTTTAAAATTAAAAAAATATATTTTTTTAAAAATCAACAAAAATAAAAATATACACTTTGACACTTTTTGCAAATCCCTAACCCTAACCGTAACCAACTTATTGCCTCTTAAAATGTGCAAATATTTTGCGGCGCGCACTACGTGCGCAGATGTTGCGAGCCTACGGGCTCGCCGCCTAGCGGCCGCAAGGCGCCCCTCTTTCATCGAGAGCCGCAGGAATTTTTTGACACTTGTTACAAACCCCAATACCAACCCTCTGTGAGTAAAGAACCTAAAAAACAAAATTTAAAATTTAACAAAAAATTATACAAAAATTTTAAAAATTAAAAAAATATTTTTTTTTTAAATCAACAAAAATAAAAAAATATACTTTGTCACTTTTTGCAAACCACTAACCCTAACGCAAACCCCTAACCCTAACGCAAAACCCACCCCTAACGCAAACCCCAACCCTAACACTTGTTACAAACCCAAACACTTGTTACAAACCACAATACCAACCCTCTGTGAGTAAAGATCCTAAATAAAAAATTAACATTAAAAAAAAAATTATACAAACATTTTTAAAATTAAAAAATTATTTTTTAAAAAATCAACAAAAATAAAATTATATACTTTGACACTTTTTGCAAACCACTAACCCTAACGCAAACCGTTAAACCTAACCCTAATGCAAACCCCAACCCTAACACTTGTTACAAACCCAAACACTTGTTACAAACCACAATACCAACCCTCTGTGAGTAAAGATCCTAAAAAAAAAAATTTTACATTTAAAAAATAATTATACAAAAATTTTTAAAATTAAAAATATATATTTTTTAAAAAATCAACAAAAATAAAAATATACACTTTGACACTTTTTGCAAACCCCTAACCCTAACCGTAACCAACTTATTGCCTCTTAAAATGTGCAAATATTTTGCGGCGCGCACTACGTGCGCAGATGTTGCGAGCCTACGGGCTCGCCGCCTAGCGGCCGCAAGGCGGCCCTCTTTCATCGAGAGCCGCAGGAATTTTTTGACACTTGTTACAAACCCCAATACCAACCCTCTGTGAGTAAAGAACCTAAAAAACAAAATTTAAAATTAAAAAAAAAATTATACAAAAATTTTAAAAATTAAAAAAATATTTTTTTTTAAAATCAACAAAAATAAAAAAATATACTTTGTCACTTTTTGCAAACCACTAACCCTAACGCAAACCACTGAACCTAACCCTAAAGCAAACCCCAACCCTAACACTTGTTCCAAACCCAAACACTTGTTACAAACCACAATACCAATCCTCTGTGAGTATAGAACATAAAAAAAAAATTTAAAATTAAAAAAAAAATTATACTAAAATTTTAAAAATTAAAAAAATATTGTTTTTAAAAATCAACAAAAAAATATATATACTTTGACACTTTTTGCAAACCCCTAACCCTAACGCAAAACCATAACCCTAACGCAAACCCCAACCCTAACACTTGTTACAAACCCAAACACTTGTTACAAACCACAATACCAACCCTCTGTGAGTAAAGATCCTAAAAAAATTTTTAACATTTAAAAAAAAATTATACAAACATTTTAAAATTAAAAAAAATATTTTTTTTAAAAAAAATCAACAAAAATAAAAAAATATTCTTTGACACTTTTTGCAAACCCCTAACCCTAACGCAAACCCCAACCCTAACACTTGTTACAAACCCAAACACTTGTTACAAACCACAATACCAACCCTCTGTGAGTAAAAATCCTAAAAAAAATTTTAACATTTAAAAAAAAATTATACAAACATTTTAAAATTAAAAAAAATATTTTTTTTTTTAAAAATCAACAAAAATAAAAAAATCTACTTTGTCACTTTTTGCAAACCACTAACCCTAACGCAAACCCCTAACCCTAACGCAAAACCCACCCCTAACGCAAACCCCAACCCTAACACTTGTTACAAACCAAAACACTTGTCACAAACCACAATACCAACCCTCTGTGAGTAAAGATCCTAAAAAAAAAAATTTTACATTTAAAAAATAATTATACAAAAATTTTTAAAATTAAAAAAATATATTTTTTTAAAAATCAACAAAAATAAAAATATACACTTTGACACTTTTTGCAAACCCCTAACCCTAACCGTAACCAACTTATTGCCTCTTAAAATGTGCAAATATTTTGCGGCGCGCACTACGTGCGCAGATGTTGCGAGCCTACGGGCTCGCCGCCTAGCGGCCGCAAGGCGCCCCTCTTTCATCGAGAGCCGCAGGAATTTTTTGACACTTGTTACAAACCCCAATACCAACCCTCTGTGAGTAAAGAACCTAAAAAACAAAATTTAAAATTTAACAAAAAATTATACAAAAATTTTAAAAATTAAAAAAATATTTTTTTTTTAAATCAACAAAAATAAAAAAATATACTTTGTCACTTTTTGCAAACCACTAACCCTAACGCAAACCCCTAACCCTAACGCAAAACCCACCCCTAACGCAAACCCCAACCCTAACACTTGTTACAAACCCAAACACTTGTTACAAACCACAATACCAACCCTCTGTGAGTAAAGATCCTAAATAAAAAATTAACATTAAAAAAAAAATTATACAAACATTTTTAAAATTAAAAAATTATTTTTTAAAAAATCAACAAAAATAAAATTATATACTTTGACACTTTTTGCAAACCACTAACCCTAACGCAAACCGTTAAACCTAACCCTAATGCAAACCCCAACCCTAACACTTGTTACAAACCCAAACACTTGTTACAAACCACAATACCAACCCTCTGTGAGTAAAGATCCTAAAAAAAAAAATTTTACATTTAAAAAATAATTATACAAAAATTTTTAAAATTAAAAATATATATTTTTTAAAAAATCAACAAAAATAAAAATATACACTGTGACACTTTTTGCAAACCCCTAACCCTAACCGTAACCAACTTATTGCCTCTTAAAATGTGCAAATATTTTGCGGCGCGCACTACGTGCGCAGATGTTGCGAGCCTACGGGCTCGCCGCCTAGCGGCCGCAAGGCGCCCCTCTTTCATCGAGAGCCGCAGGAATTTTTTGACACTTGTTACAAACCCCAATACCAACCCTCTGTGAGTAAAGAACCTAAAAAACAAAATTTAAAATTTAAAAAAAAATTATACAAAAATTTTAAAAATTAAAAAAATATTTTTTTTTAAAATCAACAAGAATAAAAAAATATTCTTTGACACTTTTTGCAAACCCCTAACCCTAACGCAAATCCAAACCCTAACACTTGTTACAAACCCAAACACTTGTTACAAACCACAATACCAACCCTCTGTGAGTAAAGATCCTAAAAAAATTTTTAACATTTAAAAAAAAATTATACAAACATTTTAAAATTAAAATAAATATTTTTTTTTTAAAAATCAACAAAAATAAAAAAATATACTTTGTCACTTTTTGCAAACCACTAACCCTAACGCAAACCCCTAACCCTAACACAAAACCCACCCCTAACGCAAACCCCAACCCTAACACTTGTTACAAACCCAAACACTTGTTACATACCACAATACCAACCCTCTGTGAGTAAAGATCCTAAAAAAAAAATTTTTTAATTTTAAAAATAATTATACAAAAATTTTTAAAATTAAAAAAATATATTTTTTTAAAAATCAACAAAAATAAAAATATACACTTTGACACTTTTTGCAAATCCCTAACCCTAACCGTAACCAACTTATTGCCTCTTAAAATGTGCAAATATTTTGCGGCGCGCACTACGTGCGCAGATGTTGCGAGCCTACGGGCTCGCCGCCTAGCGGCCGCAAGGCGCCCCTCTTTCATCGAGAGCCGCAGGAATTTTTTGACACTTGTTACAAACCCCAATACCAACCCTCTGTGAGTAAAGAACCTAAAAAACAAAATTTAAAATTTAACAAAAAATTATACAAAAATTTTAAAAATTAAAAAAATATTTTTTTTTTAAATCAACAAAAATAAAAAAATATACTTTGTCACTTTTTGCAAACCACTAACCCTAACGCAAACCCCTAACCCTAACGCAAAACCCACCCCTAACGCAAACCCCAACCCTAACACTTGTTACAAACCCAAACACTTGCTACAAACCACAATACCAACCCTCTGTGAGTAAAGATCCTAAATAAAAAATTAACATTAAAAAAAAAATTATACAAACATTTTTAAAATTAAAAAATTATTTTTTAAAAAATCAACAAAAATAAAATTATATACTTTGACACTTTTTGCAAACCACTAACCCTAACGCAAACCGTTAAACCTAACCCTAATGCAAACCCCAACCCTAACACTTGTTACAAACCCAAACACTTGTTACAAACCACAATACCAACCCTCTGTGAGTAAAGATCCTAAAAAAAAAAATTTTACATTTAAAAAATAATTATACAAAAATTTTTAAAATTAAAAATATATATTTTTTAAAAAATCAACAAAAATAAAAATATACACTTTGACACTTTTTGCAAACCCCTAACCCTAACCGTAACCAACTTATTGCCTCTTAAAATGTGCAAATATTTTGCGGCGCGCACTACGTGCGCAGATGTTGCGAGCCTACGGGCTCGCCGCCTAGCGGCCGCAAGGCGGCCCTCTTTCATCGAGAGCCGCAGGAATTTTTTGACACTTGTTACAAACCCCAATACCAACCCTCTGTGAGTAAAGAACCTAAAAAACAAAATTTAAAATTAAAAAAAAAATTATACAAAAATTTTAAAAATTAAAAAAATATTTTTTTTTAAAATCAACAAAAATAAAAAAATATACTTTGTCACTTTTTGCAAACCACTAACCCTAACGCAAACCACTGAACCTAACCCTAAAGCAAACCCCAACCCTAACACTTGTTCCAAACCCAAACACTTGTTACAAACCACAATACCAATCCTCTGTGAGTATAGAACATAAAAAAAAAATTTAAAATTAAAAAAAAAATTATACTAAAATTTTAAAAATTAAAAAAATATTGTTTTTAAAAATCAACAAAAAAATATATATACTTTGACACTTTTTGCAAACCCCTAACCCTAACGCAAAACCATAACCCTAACGCAAACCCCAACCCTAACACTTGTTACAAACCCAAACACTTGTTACAAACCACAATACCAACCCTCTGTGAGTAAAGATCCTAAAAAAATTTTTAACATTTAAAAAAAAATTATACAAACATTTTAAAATTAAAAAAAATATTTTTTAAAAAAAAAATCAACAAAAATAAAAAAATATTCTTTGACACTTTTTGCAAACCCCTAACCCTAACGCAAACCCCAACCCTAACACTTGTTACAAACCCAAACACTTGTTACAAACCACAATACCAACCCTCTGTGAGTAAAAATCCTAAAAAAAATTTTAACATTTAAAAAAAAATTATACAAACATTTTAAAATTAAAAAAAATATTTTTTTTTTTAAAAATCAACAAAAATAAAAAAATCTACTTTGTCACTTTTTGCAAACCACTAACCCTAACGCAAACCCCTAACCCTAACGCAAAACCCACCCCTAACGCAAACCCCAACCCTAACACTTGTTACAAACCAAAACACTTGTCACAAACCACAATACCAACCCTCTGTGAGTAAAGATCCTAAAAAAAAAAATTTTACATTTAAAAAATAATTATACAAAAATTTTTAAAATTAAAAAAATATATTTTTTTAAAAATCAACAAAAATAAAAATATACACTTTGACACTTTTTGCAAACCCCTAACCCTAACCGTAACCAACTTATTGCCTCTTAAAATGTGCAAATATTTTGCGGCGCGCACTACGTGCGCAGATGTTGCGAGCCTACGGGCTCGCCGCCTAGCGGCTGCAAGGCGCCCCTCTTTCATCGAGAGCCGCAGGAATTTTTTGACACTTGTTACAAACCCCAATACCAACCCTCTGTGAGTAAAGAACCTAAAAAACAAAATTTAAAATTTAACAAAAAATTATACAAAAATTTTAAAAATTAAAAAAATATTTTTTTTTTAAATCAACAAAAATAAAAAAATATACTTTGTCACTTTTTGCAAACCACTAACCCTAACGCAAACCCCTAACCCTAACGCAAAACCCACCCCTAACGCAAACCCCAACCCTAACACTTGTTACAAACCCAAACACTTGTTACAAACCACAATACCAACCCTCTGTGAGTAAAGATCCTAAATAAAAAATTAACATTAAAAAAAAAATTATACAAACATTTTTAAAATTAAAAAATTATTTTTTAAAAAATCAACAAAAATAAAATTATATACTTTGACACTTTTTGCAAACCACTAACCCTAACGCAAACCGTTAAACCTAACCCTAATGCAAACCCCAACCCTAACACTTGTTACAAACCCAAACACTTGTTACAAACCACAATACCAACCCTCTGTGAGTAAAGATCCTAAAAAAAAAAATTTTACATTTAAAAAATAATTATACAAAAATTTTTAAAATTAAAAATATATATTTTTTAAAAAATCAACAAAAATAAAAATATACACTTTGACACTTTTTGCAAACCCCTAACCCTAACCGTAACCAACTTATTGCCTCTTAAAATGTGCAAATATTTTGCGGCGCGCACTACGTGCGCAGATGTTGCGAGCCTACGGGCTCGCCGCCTAGCGGCCGCAAGGCGGCCCTCTTTCATCGAGAGCCGCAGGAATTTTTTGACACTTGTTACAAACCCCAATACCAACCCTCTGTGAGTAAAGAACCTAAAAAACAAAATTTAAAATTAAAAAAAAAATTATACAAAAATTTTAAAAATTAAAAAAATATTTTTTTTTAAAATCAACAAAAATAAAAAAATATACTTTGTCACTTTTTGCAAACCACTAACCCTAACGCAAACCACTGAACCTAACCCTAAAGCAAACCCCAACCCTAACACTTGTTCCAAACCCAAACACTTGTTACAAACCACAATACCAATCCTCTGTGAGTATAGAACATAAAAAAAAAATTTAAAATTAAAAAAAAAATTATACTAAAATTTTAAAAATTAAAAAAATATTGTTTTTAAAAATCAACAAAAATAAAAAAATATACTTTGTCACTTTTTGCAAACCACTAACCCTAACACAAAACCCACCCCTAACGCAAACCCCAACCCTAACACTTGTTACAAACCCAAACACTTGTTACAAACCACAATACCAACCCTCTGTGAGTAAAGATCCTAAAAAAATTTTTAACATTTAAAAAAAAATTATACAAACATTTTAAAATTTAAAAAAATATTTTTTTTAAAAATCAACAAAAATAAAAAAATATTCTTTGACACTTTTTGCAAACCCCTAACCCTAACGCAAATCCAAACCCTAACACTTGTTACAAACCCAAACACTTGTTACAAACCACAATACCAACCCTCTGTGAGTAAAGATCCTAAAAAAATTTTTAACATTTAAAAAAAAATTATACAAACATTTTAAAATTAAAATAAATATTTTTTTTTTTAAAAATCAACAAAAATAAAAAAATATACTTTGTCACTTTTTGCAAACCACTAACCCTAACGCAAACCCCTAACCCTAACACAAAACCCACCCCTAACGCAAACCACAACCCTAACACTTGTTACAAACCCAAACTCTTGTTACAAACCACAATACCAACCCTCTGTGAGTAAAGATCCTAAAAAAAAATTTTTTAATTTTAAAAATAATTATACAAAAATTTTTAAAATTAAAAAAATATATTTTTTAAAAAATCAACAAAAATAAAAATATACACTTTGACACTTTTTGCAAACCCCTAACCCTAACCGTAACCAACTTATTGCCTCTTAAAATGTGCAAATATTTTGCGGCGCGCACTACGTGCGCAGATGTTGCGAGCCTACGGGCTCGCCGCCTAGCGGCCGCAAGGCGCCCCTCTTTCATCGAGAGCCGCAGGATTTTTTGACACTTGTTACAAACCCCAATACCAACCCTCTGTGAGTAAAGAACCTAAAAAACAAAATTTAAAATTTAAAAAAAAATTATACAAAAATTTTAAAAATTAAAAAAATATTTTTTTTTAAAATCAACAAGAATAAAAAAATATTCTTTGACACTTTTTGCAAACCCCTAACCCTAACGCAAATCCAAACCCTAACACTTGTTACAAACCCAAACACTTGTTACAAACCACAATACCAACCCTCTGTGAGTAAAGATCCTAAAAAAATTTTTAACATTTAAAAAAAAATTATACAAACATTTTAAAATTAAAATAAATATTTTTTTTTTTAAAAATCAACAAAAATAAAAAAATATACTTTGTCACTTTTTGCAAACCACTAACCCTAACGCAAACCCCTAACCCTAACACAAAACCCACCCCTAACGCAAACCACAACCCTAACACTTGTTACAAACCCAAACACTTGTTACAAACCACAATACCAACCCTCTGTGAGTAAAGATCCTAAAAAAAAATTTTTTAATTTTAAAAATAATTATACAAAAATTTTTAAAATTAAAAAAATATATTTTTTAAAAAATCAACAAAAATAAAAATATACACTTTGACACTTTTTGCAAACCCCTAACCCTAACCGTAACCAACTTATTGCCTCTTAAAATGTGCAAATATTTTGCGGCGCGCACTACGTGCGCAGATGTTGCGAGCCTACGGGCTCGCCGCCTAGCGGCCGCAAGGCGCCCCTCTTTCATCGAGAGCCGCAGGAATTTTTTGACACTTGTTACAAACCCCAATACCAACCCTCTGTGAGTAAAGAACCTAAAAAACAAAATTTAAAATTTAAAAAAAAATTATACAAAAATTTTAAAAATTAAAAAAATATTTTTTTTTAAAATCAACAAAAATAAAAAAATATACTTTGTCACTTTTTGCAAACCACTAACCCTAACGCAAACCACTGAACCTAACCCTAAAGCAAACCCCAACCCTAACACTTGTTCCAAACCCAAACACTTGTTACAAACCACAATACCAACCCTCTGTGAGTAAAGATCCTAAAAAAATTTTTAACATTTAAAAAAAAATTATACAAACATTTTAAAATTAAAAAAAATATTTTTTTTAAAAAAAATCAACAAAAATAAAAAAATATTCTTTGACACTTTTTGCAAACCCCTAACCCTAACGCAAACCCCAACCCTAACACTTGTTACAAACCCAAACACTTGTTACAAACCACAATACCAACCCTCTGTGAGTAAAAATCCTAAAAAAAATTTTAACATTTAAAAAAAAATTATACAAACATTTTAAAATTAAAAAAAATATATATTTTTTTAACAATCAACAAAAATAAAAAAATCTACTTTGTCACTTTTTGCAAACCACTAACCCTAACGCAAACCCCTAACCCTAACGCAAAACCCACCCCTAACGCAAACCCCAACCCTAACACTTGTTACAAACCAAAACACTTGTCACAAACCACAATACCAACCCTCTGTGAGTAAAGATCCTAAAAAAAAAAATTTTACATTTAAAAAATAATTATACAAAAATTTTTAAAATTAAAAATATATATTTTTTAAAAAATCAACAAAAATAAAAATATACACTTTGACACTTTTTGCAAACCCCTAACCCTAACCGTAACCAACTTATTGCCTCTTAAAATGTGCAAATATTTTGCGGCGCGCACTACGTGCGCAGATGTTGCGAGCCTACGGGCTCGCCGCCTAGCGGCCGCAAGGCGGCCCTCTTTCATCGAGAGCCGCAGGAATTTTTTGACACTTGTTACAAACCCCAATACCAACCCTCTGTGAGTAAAGAACCTAAAAAACAAAATTTAAAATTAAAAAAAAAATTATACAAAAATTTTAAATCTTAAAAAAATATTTTTTTTTAAAATCAACAAAAATAAAAAAATATACTTTGTCACTTTTTGCAAACCACTAACCCTAACGCAAACCACTGAACCTAACCCTAAAGCAAACCCCAACCCTAACACTTGTTCCAAACCCAAACACTTGTTACAAACCACAATACCAATCCTCTGTGAGTATAGAACATAAAAAAAAATTTAAAATTTAAAAAAAAATTATACTAAAATTTTAAAAATTAAAAAAATATTGTTTTTAAAAATCAACAAAAAAATATATATACTTTGACACTTTTTGCAAACCCCTAACCCTAACGCAAAACCATAACCCTAACGCAAACCCCAACCCTAACACTTGTTACAAACCCAAACACTTGTTACAAACCACAATACCAACCCTCTGTGAGTAAAGATCCTAAAAAATTTTTTAACATTTAAAAAAAAATTATACAAACATTTTAAAATTTAAATAAATATTTTTTTTAAAAATCAACAAAAATAAAAAAATATTCTTTGACACTTTTTGCAAACCCCTAACCCTAACGCAAATCCAAACCCTAACACTTGTTACAAACCCAAACACTTGTTACAAACCACAATACCAACCCTCTGTGAGTAAAGATCCTAAAAAAATTTTTAACATTTAAAAAAAAATTATACAAACATTTTAAAATTAAAATAAATATTTTTTTTTTTAAAAATCAACAAAAATAAAAAAATATACTTTGTCACTTTTTGCAAACCACTAACCCTAACGCAAACCCCTAACCCTAACACAAAACCCACCCCTAACGCAAACCACAACCCTAACACTTGTTACAAACCCAAACACTTGTTACAAACCACAATACCAACCCTCTGTGAGTAAAGATCCTAAAAAAAAATTTTTTAATTTTAAAAATAATTATACAAAAATTTTTAAAATTAAAAAAATATATTTTTTAAAAAATCAACAAAAATAAAAATATACACTTTGACACTTTTTGCAAACCCCTAACCCTAACCGTAACCAACTTATTGCCTCTTAAAATGTGCAAATATTTTGCGGCGCGCACTACGTGCGCAGATGTTGCGAGCCTACGGGCTCGCCGCCTAGCGGCCGCAAGGCGCCCCTCTTTCATCGAGAGCCGCAGGAATTTTTTGACACTTGTTACAAACCCCAATACCAACCCTCTGTGAGTAAAGAACCTAAAAAACAAAATTTAAAATTTAAAAAAAAATTATACAAAAATTTTAAAAATTAAAAAAATATTTTTTTTTAAAATCAACAAAAATAAAAAAATATTCTTTGACACTTTTTGCAAACCCCTAACCCTAACGCAAATCCAAACCCTAACACTTGTTACAAACCCAAACACTTGTTACAAACCACAATACCAACCCTCTGTGAGTAAAGATCCTAAAAAAATTTTTAACATTTAAAAAAAAATTATACAAACATTTTAAAATTAAAATAAATATTTTTTTTTTAAAAATCAACAAAAATAAAAAAATATACTTTGTCACTTTTTGCAAACCACTAACCCTAACGCAAACCCCTAACCCTAACACAAAACCCACCCCTAACGCAAACCCCAACCCTAACACTTGTTACAAACCCAAACACTTGTTACAAACCACAATACCAACCCTCTGTGAGTAAAGATCCTAAAAAAAAAATTTTTTAATTTTAAAAATAATTATACAAAAATTTTTAAAATTAAAAAAATATATTTTTTTAAAAATCAACAAAAATAAAAATATACACTTTGACACTTTTTGCAAATCCCTAACCCTAACCGTAACCAACTTATTGCCTCTTAAAATGTGCAAATATTTTGCGGCGCGCACTACGTGCGCAGATGTTGCGAGCCTACGGGCTCGCCGCCTAGCGGCCGCAAGGCACCCCTCTTTCATCGAGAGCCGCAGGAATTTTTTGACACTTGTTACAAACCCCAATACCAACCCTCTGTGAGTAAAGAACCTAAAAAACAAAATTTAAAATTTAACAAAAAATTATACAAAAATTTTAAAAATTAAAAAAATATTTTTTTTTTAAATCAACAAAAATAAAAAAATATACTTTGTCACTTTTTGCAAACCACTAACCCTAACGCAAACCCCTAACCCTAACGCAAAACCCACCCCTAACGCAAACCCCAACCCTAACACTTGTTACAAACCCAAACACTTGTTACAAACCACAATACCAACCCTCTGTGAGTAAAGATCCTAAATAAAAAATTAACATTAAAAAAAAAATTATCCAAACATTTTTAAAATTAAAAAATTATTTTTTAAAAAATCAACAAAAATAAAATTATATACTTTGACACTTTTTGCAAACCACTAACCCTAACGCAAACCGTTAAACCTAACCCTAATGCAAACCCCAACCCTAACACTTGTTACAAACCCAAACACTTGTTACAAACCACAATACCAACCCTCTGTGAGTAAAGATCCTAAAAAAAAAAATTTTACATTTAAAAAATAATTATACAAAAATTTTTAAAATTAAAAATATATATTTTTTAAAAAATCAACAAAAATAAAAATATACACTTTGACACTTTTTGCAAACCCCTAACCCTAACCGTAACCAACTTATTGCCTCTTAAAATGTGCAAATATTTTGCGGCGCGCACTACGTGCGCAGATGTTGCGAGCCTACGGGCTCGCCGCCTAGCGGCCGCAAGGCGGCCCTCTTTCATCGAGAGCCGCAGGAATTTTTTGACACTTGTTACAAACCCCAATACCAACCCTCTGTGAGTAAAGAACCTAAAAAACAAAATTTAAAATTAAAAAAAAAATTATACAAAAATTTTAAAAATTAAAAAAATATTTTTTTTTAAAATCAACAAAAATAAAAAAATATACTTTGTCACTTTTTGCAAACCACTAACCCTAACGCAAACCACTGAACCTAACCCTAAAGCAAACCCCAACCCTAACACTTGTTCCAAACCCAAACACTTGTTACAAACCACAATACCAATCCTCTGTGAGTATAGAACATAAAAAAAAAATTTAAAATTAAAAAAAAAATTATACTAAAATTTTAAAAATTAAAAAAATATTGTTTTTAAAAATCAACAAAAAAATATATATACTTTGACACTTTTTGCAAACCCCTAACCCTAACGCAAAACCATAACCCTAACGCAAACCCCAACCCTAACACTTGTTACAAACCCAAACACTTGTTACAAACCACAATACCAACCCTCTGTGAGTAAAGATCCTAAAAAAATTTTTAACATTTAAAAAAAAATTATACAAACATTTTAAAATTTAAAAAAATATTTTTTTTAAAAAAAATCAACAAAAATAAAAAAATATTCTTTGACACTTTTTGCAAACCCCTAACCCTAACGCAAACCCCAACCCTAACACTTGTTACAAACCCAAACACTTGTTACAAACCACAATACCAACCCTCTGTGAGTAAAAATCCTAAAAAAAATTTTAACATTTAAAAAAAAATTATACAAACATTTTAAAATTAAAAAAAATATTTTTTTTTTTAAAAATCAACAAAAATAAAAAAATCTACTTTGTCACTTTTTGCAAACCACTAACCCTAACGCAAACCCCTAACCCTAACGCAAAACCCACCCCTAACGCAAACCCCAACCCTAACACTTGTTACAAACCAAAACACTTGTCACAAACCACAATACCAACCCTCTGTGAGTAAAGATCCTAAAAAAAAATTTTTTTAATTTTAAAAATGATTATAAAAAATTTTTAAAATTAAAAATATATATTTTTTTAAAAATTAACAAAAATAAAAATATACATTTTGACACTTTTTGCAAACCCTTAACCCTAACCGTAACCAACTTATTGCCTCTTAAAATGTGCAAATATTTTGCGGCGCGCACTACGTGCGCAGATGTTGCGAGCCTACGGGCTCGCCGCCTAGCGGCCGCAAGGCAGCCCTCTTTCATCAAGAGCCGCAGGAATTTTTTGACACTTGTTTCAAACCCCAATACCAACCCTCTGTGAGTAAAGAACCTAAAAAACAAAATTTAAAATTTAAAAAAAAATTATACAAAAATTTTAAAAATTAAAAAAAAATATTTTCTAAAAATCAACAAAAATAAAAAAATATACTTTGTCACTTTTTGCAAACCACTAACCCTAACGCAAACCCCTGAACCTAACCCTAACGCAAACCCCAACCCTAACACTTGTTACAAACCCAAACACTTGTTACAAACCACAATACCAACCCTCTGTGAGTAAAGAACCTAAAAAAAAAAAATTTAAAATTTAAAAAAAATTATACAAAAATATTAAAAATTAAAAAAATATTTTTTTTAAAAATCAACAAAAATAAAAAAATATTCTTTGACACTTTTTGCAAACCCCTAACCCTAACGCAAACCCAAACCCTAACACTTGTTACAAACCCAAACACTTGTTACAAACCACAATACCAACCCTCTGTGAGTAAAGATCCTGAAAAATTTTTTAACATTTAAAAAAAAATTATACAAACATTTTAAAATTAAAAAAAATATTTTTTTTTTAAAAAATCAACAAAAATAAAAAAATATACTTTGTCACTTTTTGCAAACCACTAACCCGAACGCAAACCCCTAACCCTAACGCAAAACCCACCCCTAACGCAAACCCCAACCCTAACACTTGTTACAAACCCAAACACTTGTTACAAACCACAATACCAACCCTCTGTGAGTAAAGAACCTAAAAAAAAAAAATTTAAAATTTAAAAAAAATTATACAAAAATATTAAAAATTTAAAAAATATTTTTTTAAAAAATCAACAAAAATAAAAAAATATTCTTTGACACTTTTTGCAAACCCCTAACCCTAACGCAAACCCAAACCCTAACACTTGTTACAAACCCAAACACTTGTTACAAACCACAATACCAACCCTCTGTGAGTAAAGATCCTAAAAAAAATTTTAACATTTAAAAAAAAATTATACAAACATTTTAAAATTAAAAAAAATATTTTTTTTTTAAAAAATCAACAAAAATAAAAAAATATACTTTGTCACTTTTTGCAAACCACTAACCCTAACGCAAACCCCTGAACCTAACCCTAACGCAAACCCCAACCCTAACACTTGTTACAAACCCAAACACTTGTTACAAACCACAATACCAACCCTCTGTGAGTAAAGAACCTAAAAAAAAAATTTAAAATTTAAAAAAAATTATACAAAAATATTAAAAATTAAAAAAATATTTTTTTTAAAAATCAACAAAAATAAAAAAATATTCTTTGACACTTTTTGCAAACCCCTAACCCTAACGCAAACCCAAACCCTAACACTTGTTACAAACCCAAACAGTTGTTACAAACCACAATACCAACCCTCTGTGAGTAAAGATCCTGAAAAAATTTTTAACATTTAAAAAAAAATTATACAAACATTTTAAAATTAAAAAAAATATTTTTTTTTTAAAAAATCAACAAAAATAAAAAAATATACTTTGTCACTTTTTGCAAACCACTAACCCGAACGCAAACCCCTAACCCTAACGCAAAACCCACCCCTAACGCAAACCCCAACCCTAACACTTGTTACAAACCCAAACACTTGTTACAAACCACAATACCAACCCTCTGTGAGTAAAGAACATTAAAAAAAAATTTAAAATTTAAAAAAAAATTATACAAAATGTTTAAAAATTAAAAAAATATTGTTTTTAAAAATCAACAAAAAAATATATATACTTTGACACTTTTTGCAAACCCCTAACCCTAACGCAAAACTATAACCCTCACGCAAACCCCAACCCTAACACTTGTTACAAACCCAAACACTTGTTACAAACCACAATACCAACCCTCTGTGAGTAAAGAACCTAAAAAAAAAAATTTTTTAATTTAAAAAAAATTATACAAAAATATTAAAAATTAAAAAAATATTTTTTTTAAAAATCAACAAAAATAAAAAAATATTCTTTGACACTTTTTGCAAACCCCTAACCCTAACGCAAATCCAAACCCTAACACTTGTTACAAACCCAAACACTTGTTACAAACCACAATACCAACCCTCTGTGAGTAAAGATCCTAAAAAAATTTTTAACATTTAAAAAAAAATTATACAAACATTTTAAAATTAAAATAAATATTTTTTTTTAAAAAATCAACAAAAATAAAAAAATATACTTTGTCACTTTTTGCAAACCACTAACCCTAACGCAAACCCCTAACCCTAACACAAAACCCACCCCTAACGCAAACCCCAACCCTAACACTTGTTACAAACCCAAACACTTGTTACAAACCACAATACCAACCCTCTGTGAGTAAAGATCCTAAAAAAAAAATTTTTTAATTTTAAAAATAATTATACAAAAATTTTTAAAATTAAAAAAATATATTTTTTTAAAAATCAACAAAAATAAAAATATACACTTTGACACTTTTTGCAAATCCCTAACCCTAACCGTAACCAACTTATTGCCTCTTAAAATGTGCAAATATTTTGCGGCGCGCACTACGTGCGCAGATGTTGCGAGCCTACGGGCTCGCCGCCTAGCGGCCGCAAGGCGCCCCTCTTTCATCGAGAGCCGCAGGAATTTTTTGACACTTGTTACAAACCCCAATACCAACCCTCTGTGAGTAAAGAACCTAAAAAACAAAATTTAAAATTAAAAAAAAAATTATACAAAAATTTTAAAAATTAAAAAAGTATTTTTTTTTAAAATCAACAAAAATAAAAAAATATACTTTGTCACTTTTTGCAAACCACTAACCCTAACGCAAACCCCTAACCCTAACGCAAAACCCACCCCTAACGCAAACCCCAACCCTAACACTTGTTACAAACCCAAACACTTGTTACAAACCACAATACCAACCCTCTGTGAGTAAAGATCCTAAATAAAAAATTAACATTAAAAAAAAAATTATCCAAACATTTTTAAAATTAAAAAATTATTTTTTAAAAAATCAACAAAAATAAAATTATATACTTTGACACTTTTTGCAAACCACTAACCCTAACGCAAACCGTTAAACCTAACCCTAATGCAAACCCCAACCCTAACACTTGTTACAAACCCAAACACTTGTTACAAACCACAATACCAACCCTCTGTGAGTAAAGATCCTAAAAAAAAAAATTTTACATTTAAAAAATAATTATACAAAAATTTTTAAAATTAAAAATATATATTTTTTAAAAAATCAACAAAAATAAAAATATACACTTTGACACTTTTTGCAAACCCCTAACCCTAACCGTAACCAACTTATTGCCTCTTAAAATGTGCAAATATTTTGCGGCGCGCACTACGTGCGCAGATGTTGCGAGCCTACGGGCTCGCCGCCTAGCGGCCGCAAGGCGGCCCTCTTTCATCGAGAGCCGCAGGAATTTTTTGACACTTGTTACAAACCCCAATACCAACCCTCTGTGAGTAAAGAACCTAAAAAACAAAATTTAAAATTAAAAAAAAAATTATACAAAAATTTTAAAAATTAAAAAAATATTTTTTTTTAAAATCAACAAAAATAAAAAAATATACTTTGTCACTTTTTGCAAACCACTAACCCTAACGCAAACCACTGAACCTAACCCTAAAGCAAACCCCAACCCTAACACTTGTTCCAAACCCAAACACTTGTTACAAACCACAATACCAATCCTCTGTGAGTATAGAACATAAAAAAAAAATTTAAAATTAAAAAAAAAATTATACTAAAATTTTAAAAATTAAAAAAATATTGTTTTTAAAAATCAACAAAAAAATATATATACTTTGACACTTTTTGCAAACCCCTAACCCTAACGCAAAACCATAACCCTAACGCAAACCCCAACCCTAACACTTGTTACAAACCCAAACACTTGTTACAAACCACAATACCAACCCTCTGTGAGTAAAGATCCTAAAAAAATTTTTAACATTTAAAAAAAAATTATACAAACATTTTAAAATTTAAAAAAATATTTTTTTTAAAAAAAATCAACAAAAATAAAAAAATATTCTTTGACACTTTTTGCAAACCCCTAACCCTAACGCAAACCCCAACCCTAACACTTGTTACAAACCCAAACACTTGTTACAAACCACAATACCAACCCTCTGTGAGTAAAAATCCTAAAAAAAATTTTAACATTTAAAAAAAAATTATACAAACATTTTAAAATTAAAAAAAATATTTTTTTTTTTAAAAATCAACAAAAATAAAAAAATCTACTTTGTCACTTTTTGCAAACCACTAACCCTAACGCAAACCCCTAACCCTAACGCAAAACCCACCCCTAACGCAAACCCCAACCCTAACACTTGTTACAAACCAAAACACTTGTCACAAACCACAATACCAACCCTCTGTGAGTAAAGATCCTAAAAAAAAATTTTTTTAATTTTAAAAATGATTATAAAAAATTTTTAAAATTAAAAATATATATTTTTTTAAAAATTAACAAAAATAAAAATATACATTTTGACACTTTTTGCAAACCCTTAACCCTAACCGTAACCAACTTATTGCCTCTTAAAATGTGCAAATATTTTGCGGCGCGCACTACGTGCGCAGATGTTGCGAGCCTACGGGCTCGCCGCCTAGCGGCCGCAAGGCAGCCATCTTTCATCAAGAGCCGCAGGAATTTTTTGACACTTGTTTCAAACCCCAATACCAACCCTCTGTGAGTAAAGAACCTAAAAAACAAAATTTAAAATTTAAAAAAAAATTATACAAAAATTTTAAAAATTAAAAAAAAATATTTTCTAAAAATCAACAAAAATAAAAATATATACTTTGTCACTTTTTGCAAACCACTAACCCTAACGCAAACCCCTGAACCTAACCCTAACGCAAACCCCAACCCTAACACTTGTTACAAACCCAAACACTTGTTACAAACCACAATACCAACCCTCTGTGAGTAAAGAACCTAAAAAAAAAAAATTTAAAATTTAAAAAAAATTATACAAAAATATTAAAAATTAAAAAAATATTTTTTTTAAAAATCAACAAAAATAAAAAAATATTCTTTGACACTTTTTGCAAACCCCTAACCCTAACGCAAACCCAAACCCTAACACTTGTTACAAACCCAAACACTTGTTACAAACCACAATACCAACCCTCTGTGAGTAAAGATCCTGAAAAATTTTTTAACATTTAAAAAAAAATTATACAAACATTTTAAAATTAAAAAAAATATTTTTTTTTTAAAAAATCAACAAAAATAAAAAAATATACTTTGTCACTTTTTGCAAACCACTAACCCGAACGCAAACCCCTAACCCTAACGCAAAACCCACCCCTAACGCAAACCCCAACCCTAACACTTGTTACAAACCCAAACACTTGTTACAAACCACAATACCAACCCTCTGTGAGTAAAGAACCTAAAAAAAAAAAATTTAAAATTTAAAAAAAATTATACAAAAATATTAAAAATTAAAAAAATATTTTTTTAAAAAATCAACAAAAATAAAAAAATATTCTTTGACACTTTTTGCAAACCCCTAACCCTAACGCAAACCCAAACCCTAACACTTGTTACAAACCCAAACACTTGTTACAAACCACAATACCAACCCTCTGTGAGTAAAGATCCTAAAAAAAATTTTAACATTTAAAAAAAAATTATACAAACATTTTAAAATTAAAAAAAATATTTTTTTTTTTAAAAATCAACAAAAATAAAAAAATATACTTTGTCACTTTTTGCAAACCACTAACCCTAACGCAAACCCCTGAACCTAACCCTAACGCAAACCCCAACCCTAACACTTGTTACAAACCCAAACACTTGTTACAAACCACAATACCAACCCTCTGTGAGTAAAGAACCTAAAAAAAAAAAATTTAAAATTTAAAAAAAATTATACAAAAATATTAAAAATTAAAAAAATATTTTTTTTAAAAATCAACAAAAATAAAAAAATATTCTTTGACACTTTTTGCAAACCCCTAACCCTAACGCAAACCCAAACCCTAACACTTGTTACAAACCCAAACACTTGTTACAAACCACAATACCAACCCTCTGTGAGTAAAGATCCTGAAAAAATTTTTAACATTTAAAAAAAAATTATACAAACATTTTAAAATTAAAAAAAATATTTTTTTTTTAAAAAATCAACAAAAATAAAAAAATATACTTTGTCACTTTTTGCAAACCACTAACCCGAACGCAAACCCCTAACCCTAACGCAAAACCCACCCCTAACGCAAACCCCAACCCTAACACTTGTTACAAACCCAAACACTTGTTACAAACCACAATACCAACCCTCTGTGAGTAAAGAACATTAAAAAAAAATTTAAAATTTAAAAAAAAATTATACAAAATGTTTAAAAATTAAAAAAATATTGTTTTTAAAAATCAACAAAAAAATATATATACTTTGACACTTTTTGCAAACCCCTAACCCTAACGCAAAACTATAACCCTCACGCAAACCCCAACCCTAACACTTGTTACAAACCCAAACACTTGTTACAAACCACAATACCAACCCTCTGTGAGTAAAGAACCTAAAAAAAAAAATTTTTAAATTTAAAAAAAATTATACAAAAATATTAAAAATTAAAAAAATATTTTTTTTAAAAATCAACAAAAATAAAAAAATATTCTTTGACACTTTTTGCAAACCCCTAACCCTAACGCAAATCCAAACCCTAACACTTGTTACAAACCCAAACACTTGTTACAAACCACAATACCAACCCTCTGTGAGTAAAGATCCTAAAAAAATTTTTAACATTTAAAAAAAAATTATACAAACATTTTAAAATTAAAATAAATATTTTTTTTTAAAAAATCAACAAAAATAAAAAAATATACTTTGTCACTTTTTGCAAACCACTAACCCTAACGCAAACCCCTAACCCTAACACAAAACCCACCCCTAACGCAAACCCCAACCCTAACACTTGTTACAAACCCAAACACTTGTTACAAACCACAATACCAACCCTCTGTGAGTAAAGATCCTAAAAAAAAAATTTTTTAATTTTAAAAATAATTATACAAAAATTTTTAAAATTAAAAAAATATATTTTTTTAAAAATCAACAAAAATAAAAATATACACTTTGACACTTTTTGCAAATCCCTAACCCTAACCGTAACCAACTTATTGCCTCTTAAAATGTGCAAATATTTTGCGGCGCGCACTACGTGCGCAGATGTTGCGAGCCTACGGGCTCGCCGCCTAGCGGCCGCAAGGCGCCCCTCTTTCATCGAGAGCCGCAGGAATTTTTTGACACTTGTTACAAACCCCAATACCAACCCTCTGTGAGTAAAGAACCTAAAAAACAAAATTTAAAATTAAAAAAAAAATTATACAAAAATTTTAAAAATTAAAAAAGTATTTTTTTTTAAAATCAACAAAAATAAAAAAATATACTTTGTCACTTTTTGCAAACCACTAACCCTAACGCAAACCACTGAACCTAACCCTAACGCAAACCCCAACCCTAACACTTGTTACAAACCCAAACACTTGTTACAAACCACAATACCAATCCTCTGTGAGTATAGAACATAAAAAAAAATTTTAAAATTTAAAAAAAAATTATACTAAAATTTTAAAAATTAAAAAAATATTGTTTTTAAAAATCAACAAAAAAATATATATACTTTGACACTTTTTGCAAACCCCTAACCCTAACGCAAAACCATAACCCTA
This sequence comes from Scyliorhinus torazame, assembly GCF_047496885.1. NCBI lineage: Eukaryota > Metazoa > Chordata > Chondrichthyes > Carcharhiniformes > Scyliorhinidae > Scyliorhinus > Scyliorhinus torazame. Next base: position 99,448 of record NW_027308116.1, on the reverse strand, counting down.
ACGCAAACCCCAACCCTAACACTTGTTACAAACCCAAACACTTGTTACAAACCACAATACCAACCCTCTGTGAGTAAAGATCCTAAAAAAATTTTTAACATTTAAAAAAAAATTATACAAACATTTTAAAATTTAAAAAAATATTTTTTTTAAAAAAAATCAACAAAAATAAAAAAAATTCTTTGACACTTTTTGCAAACCCCTAACCCTAACGCAAACCCCAACCCTAACACTTGTTACAAACCCAAACACTTGTTACAAACCACAATACCAACCCTCTGTGAGTAAAGATCCTAAAAAAATTTTTAACATTTAAAAAAAAATTATACAAACATTTTAAAATTTAAAAAAATATTTTTTTTTTTAAAAATCAACAAAAAAAAAAAAATCTACTTTGTCACTTTTTGCAAACCACTAACCCTAACGCAAAACCCACCCCTAACGCAAACCACAACCCTAACACTTGTTACAAACCAAAACACTTGTCACAAACCACAATACCAACCCTCTGTGAGTAAAGATCCTAAAAAAAATTTTTTTTAATTTTAAAAATGATTATAAAAAATTTTTTAAATTAAAAAAATATATTTTTTTAAAAATTAACAAAAATAAAAATATACACTTTGACACTTTTTGCAAACCCTTAACCCTAACCGTAACCAACTTATTGCCTCTTAAAATGTGCAAATATTTTGCGGCGCGCACTACGTGCGCAGATGTTGCGAGCCTACGGGCTCGCCGCCTAGCGGCCGCAAGGCAGCCCTCTTTCATCAAGAGCCGCAGGAATTTTTTGACACTTGTTTCAAACCCCAATACCAACCCTCTGTGAGTAAAGAACCTAAAAAACAAAATTTAAAATTTAAAAAAAAATTATACAAAAATTTTAAAAATTAAAAAAAAATATTTTCTAAAAATCAACAAAAATAAAAAAATATACTTTGTCACTTTTTGCAAACCACTAACCCTAACGCAAACCCCTGAACCTAACCCTAACGCAAACCCCAACCCTAACACTTGTTACAAACCCAAACACTTGTTACAAACCACAATACCAACCCTCTGTGAGTAAAGAACCTAAAAAAAAAAAATTTAAAATTTAAAAAAAATTATACAAAAATATTAAAAATTAAAAAAATATTTTTTTAAAAAATCAACAAAAATAAAAAAATATTCTTTGACACTTTTTGCAAACCCCTAACCCTAACGCAAACCCAAACCCTAACACTTGTTACAAACCCAAACACTTGTTACAAACCACAATACCAACCCTCTGTGAGTAAAGATCCTGAAAAATTTTTTAACATTTAAAAAAAAATTATACAAACATTTTAAAATTAAAAAAAATATTTTTTTTTTAAAAAATCAACAAAAATAAAAAAATATACTTTGTCACTTTTTGCAAACCACTAACCCGAACGCAAACCCCTAACCCTAACGCAAAACCCACCCCTAACGCAAACCCCAACCCTAACACTTGTTACAAACCCAAACACTTGTTACAAACCACAATACCAACCCTCTGTGAGTAAAGAACCTAAAAAAAAAAAATTTAAAATTTAAAAAAAATTATACAAAAATATTAAAAATTAAAAAAATATTTTTTTAAAAAATCAACAAAAATAAAAAAATATTCTTTGACACTTTTTGCAAACCCCTAACCCTAACGCAAACCCAAACCCTAACACTTGTTACAAACCCAAACACTTGTTACAAACCACAATACCAACCCTCTGTGAGTAAAGATCCTAAAAAAAATTTTAACATTTAAAAAAAAATTATACAAACATTTTAAAATTAAAAAAAATATTTTTTTTTTTAAAAATCAACAAAAATAAAAAAATATACTTTGTCACTTTTTGCAAACCACTAACCCTAACGCAAACCCCTGAACCTAACCCTAACGCAAACCCCAACCCTAACACTTGTTACAAACCCAAACACTTGTTACAAACCACAATACCAACCCTCTGTGAGTAAAGAACCTAAAAAAAAAAAATTTAAAATTTAAAAAAAATTATACAAAAATATTAAAAATTAAAAAAATATTTTTTTTAAAAATCAACAAAAATAAAAAAATATTCTTTGACACTTTTTGCAAACCCCTAACCCTAACGCAAACCCAAACCCTAACACTTGTTACAAACCCAAACACTTGTTACAAACCACAATACCAACCCTCTGTGAGTAAAGATCCTGAAAAAATTTTTAACATTTAAAAACAAATTATACAAACATTTTAAAATTAAAAAAAATATTTTTTTTTAAAAAAATCAACAAAAATAAAAAAATATACTTTGTCACTTTTTGCAAACCACTAACCCGAACGCAAACCCCTAACCCTAACGCAAAACCCACCCCTAACGCAAACCCCAACCCTAACACTTGTTACAAACCCAAACACTTGTTACAAACCACAATACCAACCCTCTGTGAGTAAAGAACATTAAAAAAAAATTTAAAATTTAAAAAAAAATTATACAAAATGTTTAAAAATTAAAAAAATATTGTTTTTAAAAATCAACAAAAAAATATATATACTTTGACACTTTTTGCAAACCCCTAACCCTAACGCAAAACTATAACCCTCACGCAAACCCCAACCCTAACACTTGTTACAAACCCAAACACTTGTTACAAACCACAATACCAACCCTCTGTGAGTAAAGAACCTAAAAAAAAAAATTTTTAAATTTAAAAAAAATTATACAAAAATATTAAAAATTAAAAAAATATTTTTTTTAAAAATCAACAAAAATAAAAAAATATTCTTTGACACTTTTTGCAAACCCCTAACCCTAACGCAAATCCAAACCCTAACACTTGTTACAAACCCAAACACTTGTTACAAACCACAATACCAACCCTCTGTGAGTAAAGATCCTAAAAAAAATTTTAACATTTAAAAAAAAATTATACAAACATTTTAAAATTAAAATAAATATTTTTTTTTAAAAAATCAACAAAAATAAAAAAATATACTTTGTCACTTTTTGCAAACCACTAACCCTAACGCAAACCCCTAACCCTAACACAAAACCCACCCCTAATGCAAACCCCAACCCTAACACTTGTTACAAACCCAAACACTTGTTACAAACCACAATACCAACCCTCTGTGAGTAAAGATCCTAAAAAAAAAATTTTTTAATTTTAAAAATAATTATACAAAAATTTTTAAAATTAAAAAAATATATTTTTTTAAAAATCAACAAAAATAAAAATATACACTTTGACACTTTTTGCAAATCCCTAACCCTAACCGTAACCAACTTATTGCCTCTTAAAATGTGCAAATATTTTGCGGCGCGCACTACGTGCGCAGATGTTGCGAGCCTACGGGCTCGCCGCCTAGCGGCCGCAAGGCACCCCTCTTTCATCGAGAGCCGCAGGAATTTTTTGACACTTGTTACAAACCCCAATACCAACCCTCTGTGAGTAAAGAACCTAAAAAACAAAATTTAAAATTAAAAAAAAAATTATACAAAAATTTTAAAAATTAAAAAAGTATTTTTTTTTAAAATCAACAAAAATAAAAAAATATACTTTGTCACTTTTTGCAAACCACTAACCCTAACGCAAACCACTGAACCTAACCCGAAAGCAAACCCCAACCCTAACACTTGTTCCAAACCCAAACACTTGTTACAAACCACAATACCAATCCTCTGTGAGTATAGAACATAAAAAAAAAATTTAAAATTTAAAAAAAAATTATACTAAAATTTTAAAAATTAAAAAAATATTGTTTTTAAAAATCAACAAAAAAATATATATACTTTGACACTTTTTGCAAACCCCTAACCCTAACGCAAAACCATAACCCTAACGCAAACCCCAACCCTAACACTTGTTACAAACCCAAACACTTGTTACAAACCACAATACCAACCCTCTGTGAGTAAAGATCCTAAAAAAATTTTTAACATTTAAAAAAAAATTATACAAACATTTTAAAATTTAAAAAAATATTTTTTTTAAAAAAAATCAACAAAAATAAAAAAATATTCTTTGACACTTTTTGCAAACCCCTAACCCTAACGCAAACCCCAACCCTAACACTTGTTACAAACCCAAACACTTGTTACAAACCACAATACCAACCCTCTGTGAGTAAAGATCCTAAAAAAATTTTTAACATTTAAAAAAAAATTATACAAACATTTTAAAATTTAAAAAAATATTTTTTTTTTTAAAAATCAACAAAAATAAAAAAATCTACTTTGTCACTTTTTGCAAACCACTAACCCTAACGCAAAACCCACCCCTAACGCAAACCACAACCCTAACACTTGTTACAAACCAAAACACTTGTCACAAACCACAATACCAACCCTCTGTGAGTAAAGATCCTAAAAAAAAATTTTTTTAATTTTAAAAATGATTATAAAAAATTTTTAAAATTAAAAAAATATATTTTTTAAAAAATTAACAAAAATAAAAATATACACTTTGAAACTTTTTGCAAACCCTTAACCCTAACCGTAACCAACTTATTGCCTCTTAAAATGTGCAAATATTTTGCGGCGCGCACTACGTGCGCAGATGTTGCGAGCCTACGGGCTCGCCGCCTAGCGGCCGCAAGGCAGCCCTCTTTCATCAAGAGCCGCAGGAATTTTTTGACACTTGTTTCAAACCCCAATACCAACCCTCTGTGAGTAAAGAACCTAAAAAACAAAATTTAAAATTAAAAAAAAAATTATACAAAAATTTTAAAAATTAAAAAAAAATATTTTCTAAAAATCAACAAAAATAAAAAAATATACTTTGTCACTTTTTGCAAACCACTAACCCTAACGCAAACCCCTGAACCTAACCCTAACGCAAACCCCAACCCTAACACTTGTTACAATCCCAAACACTTGTTACAAACCACAATACCAACCCTCTGTGAGTAAAGAACCTAAAAAAAAAATTTAAAATTAAAAAAAAAATTATACTAAAATTTTAAAAATTAAAAAAATATTGTTTTTAAAAATCAACAAAAAAATATATATACTTTGACACTTTTTGCAAACCCCTAACCCTAACGCAAAACCATAACCCTAACGCAAACCCCAACCCTAACACTTGTTACAAACCCAAACACTTGTTACAAACCACAATACCAACCCTCTGTGAGTAAAGATCCTAAAAAAATTTTTAACATTTAAAAAAAAATTATACAAACATTTTAAAATTTAAAAAAATATTTTTTTTAAAAAAAATCAACAAAAATAAAAAAATATTCTTTGACACTTTTTGCAAACCCCTAACCCTAACGCTAACCCCAACCCTAACACTTGTTACAAACCCAAACACTTGTTACAAACCACAATACCAACCCTCTGTGAGTAAAGATCCTAAAACAATTTTTAACATTTAAAAAAAAATTATACAAACATTTTAAAATTTAAAAAAATATTTTTTTTTTTAAAAATCAACAAAAATAAAAAAATCTACTTTGTCACTTTTTGCAAACCACTAACCCTAACGCAAAACCCACCCCTAACGCAAACCACAACCCTAACACTTGTTACAAACCAAAACACTTGTCACAAACCACAATACCAACCCTCTGTGAGTAAAGATCCTAAAAAAAAATTTTTTTAATTTTAAAAATGATTATAAAAAATTTTTTAAATTAAAAAAATATATTTTTTAAAAAATTAACAAAAATAAAAATATACACTTTGAAACTTTTTGCAAACCCTTAACCCTAACCGTAACCAACTTATTGCCTCTTAAAATGTGCAAATATTTTGCGGCGCGCACTACGTGCGCAGATGTTGCGAGCCTACGGGCTCGCCGCCTAGCGGCCGCAAGGCAGCCCTCTTTCATCAAGAGCCGCAGGAATTTTTTGACACTTGTTTCAAACCCCAATACCAACCCTCTGTGAGTAAAGAACCTAAAAAACAAAATTTAAAATTAAAAAAAAAATTATACAAAAATTTTAAAAATTAAAAAAAAATATTTTCTAAAAATCAACAAAAATAAAAAAATATACTTTGTCACTTTTTGCAAACCACTAACCCTAACGCAAACCCCTGAACCTAACCCTAACGCAAACCCCAACCCTAACACTTGTTACAAACCCAAACACTTGTTACAAACCACAATACCAACCCTCTGTGAGTAAAGAACCTAAAAAAAAAATTTAAAATTTAAAAAAAAATTATACTAAAATTTTAAAAATTAAAAAAATATTGTTTTTAAAAATCAACAAAAAAATATATATACTTTGACACTTTTTGCAAACCCCTAACCCTAACGCAAAACCATAACCCTAACGCAAACCCCAACCCTAACACTTGTTACAAACCCAAACACTTGTTACAAACCACAATACCAACCCTCTGTGAGTAAAGATCCTAAAAAAAATTTTAACATTTAAAAAAAAATTATACAAACATTTTAAAATTTAAAAAAATATTTTTTTTAAAAAAAATCAACAAAAATAAAAAAATATTCTTTGACACTTTTTGCAAACCCCTAACCCTAACGCAAACCCCAACCCTAACACTTGTTACAAACCCAAACACTTGTTACAAACCACAATACCAACCCTCTGTGAGTAAAGATCCTAAAAAAATTTTTAACATTTAAAAAAAAATTATACAAACATTTTAAAATTTAAAAAAATATTTTTTTTTTTAAAAATCAACAAAAATAAAAAAATCTACTTTGTCACTTTTTGCAAACCACTAACCCTAACGCAAAACCCACCCCTAACGCAAACCACAACCCTAACACTTGTTACAAACCAAAACACTTGTCACAAACCACAATACCAACCCTCTGTGAGTAAAGATCCTAAAAAAAAATTTTTTTAATTTTAAAAATGATTATAAAAAATTTTTAAAATTAAAAAAATATATTTTTTAAAAAATTAACAAAAATAAAAATATACACTTTGAAACTTTTTGCAAACCCTTAACCCTAACCGTAACCAACTTATTGCCTCTTAAAATGTGCAAATATTTTGCGGCGCGCACTACGTGCGCAGATGTTGCGAGCCTACGGGCTCGCCGCCTAGCGGCCGCAAGGCAGCCCTCTTTCATCAAGAGCCGCAGGAATTTTTTGACACTTGTTTCAAACCCCAATACCAACCCTCTGTGAGTAAAGAACCTAAAAAACAAAATTTAAAATTAAAAAAAAAATTATACAAAAATTTTAAAAATTAAAAAAAAATATTTTCTAAAAATCAACAAAAATAAAAAAATATACTTTGTCACTTTTTGCAAACCACTAACCCTAACGCAAACCCCTGAACCTAACCCTAACGCAAACCCCAAACCTAACACTTGTTACAAACCCAAACACTTGTTACAAACCACAATACCAACCCTCTGTGAGTAAAGAACCTAAAAAAAAAAAAATTAAAATTGAAAAAAAATTATACAAAAATATTAAAAATTAAAAAAATATTTTTTTAAAAAATCAACAAAAATAAAAAAATATTCTTTGACACTTTTTGCAAACCCCTAACCCTAACGCAAACCCAAACCCTAACACTTGTTACAAACCCAAACACTTGTTACAAACCACAATACCAACCCTCTGTGAGTAAAGATCCTAAAAAAAATTTTAACATTTAAAAAAAAATTATACAAACATTTTAAAATTAAAAAAAATATATTTTTTTTAAAAAATCAACAAAAATAAAAAAATATACTTTGTCACTTTTTGCAAACCACTAACCCTAACGCAAACCCCTAACCCTAACGCAAAACCCACCCCTAACGCAAACCCCAACCCTAACACTTGTTACAAACCCAAACACTTGTTACAAACCACAATACCAACCCTCTGTGAGTAAAGAACATAAAAAAAAAATTTAAAATTTAAAAAAAAATTATACAAAATGTTTAAAAATTAAAAAAATATTGTTTTTAAAAATCAACAAAAAAATATATATACTTTGACACTTTTTGCAAACCCCTAACCCTAACGCAAAACTATAACCCTCACGCAAACCCCAACCCTAACACTTGTTACAAACCCAAACACTTGTTACAAACCACAATACCAACCCTCTGTGAGTAAAGAACCTAAAAAAAAAAATTTTTTAATTTAAAAAAAATTATACAAAAATATTAAAAATTAAAAAAATATTTTTTTTAAAAATCAACAAAAATAAAAAAATATTCTTTGACACTTTTTGCAAACCCCTAACCCTAACGCAAATCCAAACCCTAACACTTGTTACAAACCCAAACACTTGTTACAAACCACAATACCAACCCTCTGTGAGTAAAGATCCTAAAAAAATTTTTAACATTTAAAAAAAAATTATACAAACATTTTAAAATTAAAATAAATATTTTTTTTTTTAAAAATCAACAAAAATAAAAAAATATACTTTGTCACTTTTTGCAAACCACTAACCCTAACGCAAACCCCTAACACTAACACAAAACCCACCCCTAACGCAAACCACAACCCTAACACTTGTTACAAACCCAAACACTTGTTACAAACCACAATACCAACCCTCTGTGAGTAAAGATCCTAAAAAAAAAATTTTTTAATTTTAAAAATAATTATACAAAAATTTTTAAAATTAAAAAAATATATTTTTTTAAAAATCAACAAAAATAAAAATATATACTTTGTCACTTTTTGCAAACCACTAACCCTAACGCAAACCACTGAACCTAACCCTAAAGCAAACCCCAACCCTAACACTTGTTCCAAACCCAAACACTTGTTACAAACCACAATACCAATCCTCTGTGAGTATAGAACATAAAAAAAAATTTTAAAATTTAAAAAAAAATTATACTAAAATTTTAAAAATTAAAAAAATATTGTTTTTAAAAATCAACAAAAAAATATATATACTTTGACACTTTTTGCAAACCCCTAACCCTAACGCAAACCCATAACCCTAACGCAAACCCCAACCCTAACACTTGTTACAAACCCAAACACTTGTTACAAACCACAATACCAACCCTCTGTGAGGAAAAATCCTAAAAAAATTTTTAACATTTAAAAAAAAATTATACAAACATTTTAAAATTTAAAAAAATATTTTTTTTAAAAAAAATCAACAAAAATAAAAAAATATTCTTTGACACTTTTTGCAAACCCCTAACCCTAACGCAAAACTATAACCCTCACGCAAACCCCAACCCTAACACTTGTTACAAACCCAAACACTTGTTACAAACCACAATACCAACCCTCTGTGAGTAAAGATCCTAAAAAAATTTTTAACATTTAAAAAAAATTATACAAACATTTTAAAATTTAAAAAAATATTTTTTTTAAAAAAAATCAACAAAAATAAAAAAATATTCTTTGACACTTTTTGCAAACCCCTAACCCTAACGCAAAACTATAACCCTCACGCAAACCCCAACCCTAACACTTGTTACAAACCCAAACACTTGTTACAAACCACAATACCAACCCTCTGTGAGTAAAGAACCTAAAAAAAAAAATTTTTAAATTTAAAAAAAATTATACAAAAATATTAAAAATTAAAAAAATATTTTTTTTAAAAATCAACAAAAATAAAAAAATATTCTTTGACACTTTTTGCAAACCCCTAACCCTAACGCAAATCCAAACCCTAACACTTGTTACAAACCCAAACACTTGTTACAAACCACAATACCAACCCTCTGTGAGTAAAGATCCTAAAAAAATTTTTAACATTTAAAAAAAAATTATACAAACATTTTAAAATTAAAATAAATATTTTTTTTTTTAAAAATCAACAAAAATAAAAAAATATACTTTGTCACTTTTTGCAAACCACTAACCCTAACGCAAACCCCTAACCCTAACACAAAACCCACCCCTAACGCAAACCACAACCCTAACACTTGTTACAAACCCAAACACTTGTTACAAACCACAATACCAACCCTCTGTGAGTAAAGATCCTAAAAAAAAAATTTTTTAATTTTAAAAATAATTATACAAAAATTTTTAAAATTAAAAAAATATATTTTTTTAAAAATCAACAAAAATAAAAATATATACTTTGTCACTTTTTGCAAACCACTAACCCTAACGCAAACCACTGAACCTAACCCTAAAGCAAACCCCAACCCTAACACTTGTTCCAAACCCAAACACTTGTTACAAACCACAATACCAATCCTCTGTGAGTATAGAACATAAAAAAAAATTTTAAAATTTAAAAAAAAATTATACTAAAATTTTAAAAATTAAAAAAATATTGTTTTTAAAAATCAACAAAAAAATATATATACTTTGACACTTTTTGCAAACCCCTAACCCTAACGCAAAACCATAACCCTAACGCAAACCCCAACCCTAACACTTGTTACAAACCCAAACACTTGTTACAAACCACAATACCAACCCTCTGTGAGTAAAGATCCTAAAAAAATTTTTAACATTTAAAAAAAAATTATACAAACATTTTAAAATTTAAAAAAATATTTTTTTAAAAAAAATCAACAAAAATAAAAAAATATTCTTTGACACTTTTTGCAAACCCCTAACCCTAACGCAAACCCCAACCCTAACACTTGTTACAAACCCAAACACTTGTTACAAACCACAATACCAACCCTCTGTGAGTAAAGATCCTAAAAAAATTTTTAACATTTAAAAAAAAATTATACAAACATTTTAAAATTTAAAAAAATATTTTTTTTTTTAAAAATCAACAAAAATAAAAAAATCTACTTTGTCACTTTTTGCAAACCACTAACCCTAACGCAAAACCCACCCCTAACGCAAACCACAACCCTAACACTTGTTACAAACCAAAACACTTGTCACAAACCACAATACCAACCCTCTGTGAGTAAAGATCCTAAAAAAAAATTTTTTTAATTTTAAAAATGATTATAAAAAATTTTTAAAATTAAAAAAATATATTTTTTTAAAAATTAACAAAAATAAAAATATACACTTTGACACTTTTTGCAAACCCTTAACCCTAACCGTAACCAACTTATTGCCTCTTAAAATGTGCAAATATTTTGCGGCGCGCACTACGTGCGCAGATGTTGCGAGCCTACGGGCTCGCCGCCTAGCGGCCGCAAGGCAGCCCTCTTTCATCAAGAGCCGCAGGAATTTTTTGACACTTGTTTCAAACCCCAATACCAACCCTCTGTGAGTAAAGAACCTAAAAAACAAAATTTAAAATTTAAAAAAAAATTATACAAAAATTTTAAAAATTAAAAAAAAATATTTTCTAAAAATCAACAAAAATAAAAAAATATACTTTGTCACTTTTTGCAAACCACTAACCCTAACGCAAACCCCTGAACCTAACCCTAACGCAAACCCCAACCCTAACACTTGTTACAAACCCAAACACTTGTTACAAACCACAATACCAACCCTCTGTGAGTAAAGAACCTAAAAAAAAAAAATTTAAAATTTAAAAAAAATTATACAAAAATATTAAAAATTAAAAAAATATTTTTTTTAAAAATCAACAAAAATAAAAAAATATTCTTTGACACTTTTTGCAAACCCCTAACCCTAACGCAAACCCAAACCCTAACACTTGTTACAAACCACAATACCAACCCTCTGTGAGTAAAGATCCTAAAAAAAATTTTAACATTTAAAAAAAAATTATACAAACATTTTAAAATTAAAAAAAAAATTTTTTTTTTAAAAAATCAACAAAAATAAAAAAATATACTTTGTCACTTTTTGCAAACCACTAACCCTAACGCAAACCCCTGAACCTAACCCTAACGCAAACCCCAAACCTAACACTTGTTACAAACCCAAACACTTGTTACAAACCACAATACCAACCCTCTGTGAGTAAAGAACCTAAAAAAAAAAAAATTAAAATTGAAAAAAAATTATACAAAAATATTAAAAATTAAAAAAATATTTTTTTAAAAAATCAACAAAAATAAAAAAATATTCTTTGACACTTTTTGCAAACCCCTAACCCTAACGCAAACCCAAACCCTAACACTTGTTACAAACCCAAACACTTGTTACAAACCACAATACCAACCCTCTGTGAGTAAAGATCCTAAAAAAAATTTTAACATTTAAAAAAAAATTATACAAACATTTTAAAATTAAAATAAATATTTTTTTTTTTTAAAATCAACAAAAATAAAAAAATATACTTTGTCACTTTTTGCAAACCACTAACCCGAACGCAAACCCCTAACCCTAACGCAAAACCCACCCCTAACGCAAACCCCAACCCTAACACTTGTTACAAACCCAAACACTTGTTACAAACCACAATACCAACCCTCTGTGAGTAAAGAACATAAAAAAAAAAATTAAAATTTAAAAAAAAATTATACAAAATGTTTAAAAATTAAAAAAATATTGTTTTTAAAAATCAACAAAAAAATATATATACTTTGACACTTTTTGCAAACCCCTAACCCTAACGCAAACCCAAACCCTAACACTTGTTACAAACCACAATACCAACCCTCTGTGAGTAAAGATCCTAAAAAAAATTTTAACATTTAAAAAAAAATTATACAAACATTTTAAAATTAAAAAAAAAATTTTTTTTTTAAAAAATCAACAAAAATAAAAAAATATACTTTGTCACTTTTTGCAAACCACTAACCCTAACGCAAACCCCTGAACCTAACCCTAACGCAAACCCCAAACCTAACACTTGTTACAAACCCAAACACTTGTTACAAACCACAATACCAACCTTCTGTGAGTAAAGAACCTAAAAAAAAAAAAATTAAAATTGAAAAAAAATTATACAAAAATATTAAAAATTAAAAAAATATTTTTTTAAAAAATCAACAAAAATAAAAAAATATTCTTTGACACTTTTTGCAAACCCCTAACCCTAACGCAAACCCAAACCCTAACACTTGTTACAAACCCAAACACTTGTTACAAACCACAATACCAACCCTCTGTGAGTAAAGATCCTAAAAAAAATTTTAACATTTAAAAAAAAATTATACAAACATTTTAAAATTAAAATAAATATTTTTTTTTTTAAAAATCAACAAAAATAAAAAAATATACTTTGTCACTTTTTGCAAACCACTAACCCGAACGCAAACCCCTAACCCTAACGCAAAACCCACCCCTAACGCAAACCCCAACCCTAACACTTGTTACAAACCCAAACACTTGTTACAAACCACAATACCAACCCTCTGTGAGTAAAGAACATAAAAAAAAAAATTAAAATTTAAAAAAAAATTATACAAAATGTTTAAAAATTAAAAAAATATTGTTTTTAAAAATCAACAAAAAAATATATATACTTTGACACTTTTTGCAAACCCCTAACCCTAACGCAAAACTATAACCCTCACGCAAACCCCAACCCTAACACTTGTTACAAACCCAAACACTTGTTACAAACCACAATACCAACCCTCTGTGAGTAAAGAACCTAAAAAAAAAAATTTTTATATTTAAAAAAAATTATACAAAAATATTAAAAATTAAAAAAATATTTTTTTTAAAAATCAACAAAAATAAAAAAATATTCTTTGACACTTTTTGCAAACCCCTAACCCTAACGCAAATCCAAACCCTAACACTTGTTACAAACCCAAACACTTGTTACAAACCACAATACCAACCCTCTGTGAGTAAAGATCGTAAAAAATTTTTTAACATTTAAAAAAAAATTATACAAACATTTTAAAATTAAAATAAATATTTTTTTTTTTAAAAATCAACAAAAATAAAAAAATATACTTTGTCACTTTTTGCAAACCACTAACCCTAACGCAAACCCCTAACCCTAACACAAAACCCACCCCTAACGCAAACCACAACCCTAACACTTGTTACAAACCCAAACACTTGTTACAAACCACAATACCAACCCTCTGTGAGTAAAGATCCTAAAAAAAAAATTTTTTAATTTTAAAAATAATTATACAAAAATTTTTAAAATTAAAAAAATATATTTTTTTAAAAATCAACAAAAATAAAAATATACACTTTGACACTTTTTGCAAACCCCTAACCCTAACCGTAACCAACTTATTGCCTCTTAAAATGTGCAAATATTTTGCGGCGCGCACTACGTGCGCAGATGTTGCGAGCCTACGGGCTCGCCGCCTAGCGGCCGCAAGGCGCCCCTCTTTCATCGAGAGCCGCAGGAATTTTTTGACACTTGTTACAAACCCCAATACCAACCCTCTGTGAGTAAAGAACCTAAAAAACAAAATTTAAAATTAAAAAAAAAATTATACAAAAATTTTAAAAATTAAAAAAATATATTTTTTTAAAATCAACAAAAATAAAAAAATATTCTTTGACACTTTTTGCAAACCCCTAACCCTAACGCAAATCCAAACCCTAACACTTGTTACAAACCCAAACACTTGTTACAAACCACAATACCAACCCTCTGTGAGTAAAGATCCTAAAAAAATTTTTAACATTTAAAAAAAAATTATACAAACATTTTAAAATTAAAATAAATATTTTTTTTTAAAAAATCAACAAAAATAAAAAAATATACTTTGTCACTTTTTGCAAACCACTAACCCTAACGCAAACCCCTAACCCTAACACAAAACCCACCCCTAACGCAAACCCCAACCCTAACACTTGTTACAAACCCAAACACTTGTTACAAACCACAATACCAACCCTCTGTGAGTAAAGATCCTAAAAAAAAAATTTTTTAATTTTAAAAATAATTATACAAAAATTTTTAAAATTAAAAAAATATATTTTTTTAAAAATCAACAAAAATAAAAATATACACTTTGACACTTTTTGCAAATCCCTAACCGTAACCAACTTATTGCCTCTTAAAATGTGCAAATATTTTGCGGCGCGCACTACGTGCGCAGATGTTGCGAGCCTACGGGCTCGCCGCCTAGCGGCCGCAAGGCGCCCCTCTTTCATCGAGAGCCGCAGGAATTTTTTGACACTTGTTACAAACCCCAATACCAACCCTCTGTGAGTAAAGAACCTAAAAAACAAAATTTAAAATTTAAAAAAAAATTATACAAAAATTTTAAAAATTAAAAAAATATTTTTTTTTTAAATCAACAAAAATAAAAAAATATACTTTGTCACTTTTTGCAAACCACTAACCCTAACGCAAACCCCTAACCCTAACGCAAAACCCACCCCTAACGCAAACCCCAACCCTAACACTTGTTACAAACCCAAACACTTGTTACAAACCACAATACCAACCCTCTGTGAGTAAAGATCCTAAATAAAAAATTAACATTAAAAAAAAAATTATACAAACATTTTTAAAATTAAAAAATTATTTTTTAAAAAATCAACAAAAATAAAATTATATACTTTGACACTTTTTGCAAACCACTAACCCTAACGCAAACCGTTAAACCTAACCCTAATGCAAACCCCAACCCTAACACTTGTTACAAACCCAAACACTTGTTACAAACCACAATACCAACCCTCTGTGAGTAAAGATCCTAAAAAAAAAAATTTTACATTTAAAAAATAATTATACAAAAATTTTTAAAATTAAAAATATATATTTTTTAAAAAATCAACAAAAATAAAAATATACACTTTGACACTTTTTGCAAACCCCTAACCCTAACCGTAACCAACTTATTGCCTCTTAAAATGTGCAAATATTTTGCGGCGCGCACTACGTGCGCAGATGTTGCGAGCCTACGGGCTCGCCGCCTAGCGGCCGCAAGGCGGCCCTCTTTCATCGAGAGCCGCAGGAATTTTTTGACACTTGTTACAAACCCCAATACCAACCCTCTGTGAGTAAAGAACCTAAAAAACAAAATTTAAAATTTAAAAAAAAATTATACAAAAATTTTAAAAATTAAAAAAATATTTTTTTTTAAAATCAACAAAAATAAAAAAATATTCTTTGACACTTTTTGCAAACCCCTAACCCTAACGCAAATCCAAACCCTAACACTTGTTACAAACCCAAACACTTGTTACAAACCACAATACCAACCCTCTGTGAGTAAAGATCCTAAAAAAATTTTACCATTTAAAAAAAAATTATACAAACATTTTAAAATTAAAATAAATATTTTTTTTTTAAAAATCAACAAAAATAAAAAAATATACTTTGTCACTTTTTGCAAACCACTAACCCTAACGCAAACCCCTAACCCTAACACAAAACCCACCCCTAACGCAAACCCCAACCCTAACACTTGTTACAAACCCAAACACTTGTTACAAACCACAATACCAACCCTCTGTGAGTAAAGATCCTAAAAAAAAAATTTTTTAATTTTAAAAATAATTATACAAAAATTTTTAAAATTAAAAAAATATATTTTTTTAAAAATCAACAAAAATAAAAATATACACTTTGACACTTTTTGCAAATCCCTAACCCTAACCGTAACCAACTTATTGCCTCTTAAAATGTGCAAATATTTTGCGGCGCGCACTACGTGCGCAGATGTTGCGAGCCTACGGGCTCGCCGCCTAGCGGCCGCAAGGCGCCCCTCTTTCATCGAGAGCCGCAGGAATTTTTTGACACTTGTTACAAACCCCAATACCAACCCTCTGTGAGTAAAGATCCTAAAAAACAAAATTTAAAATTTAAAAAAAAATTATACAAAAATTTTAAAAATTAAAAAAATATATTTTTTTTAAATCAACAAAAATAAAAAAATATACTTTGTCACTTTTTGCAAACCACTAACGCTAACGCAAACCCCTAACCCTAACACAAAACCCACCCCTAACGCAAACCCCAACCCTAACACTTGTTACAAACCCAAACACTTGTTACAAACCACAATACCAACCCTCTGTGAGTAAAGATCCTAAAAAAAAATTTTTTTAATTTTAAAAATAATTATACAAAAATTTTTAAAATTAAAAAAATATATTTTTTTAAAAATCAACAAAAATAAAAATATACACTTTGACACTTTTTGCAAATCCCTAACCCTAACCGTAACCAACTTATTGCCTCTTAAAATGTGCAAATATTTTGCGGCGCGCACTACGTGCGCAGATGTTGCGAGCCTACGGGCTCGCCGCCTAGCGGCCGCAAGGCGCCCCTCTTTCATCGAGAGCCGCAGGAATTTTTTGACACTTGTTACAAACCCCAATACCAACCCTCTGTGAGTAAAGATCCTAAAAAAACATTTTAACATTTAAAAAAAAATTATACAAACATTTTAAAATTAAAAAAAAAATTTTTTTTTTTAAAAATCAACAAAAATAAAAAAATATACTTTGTCACTTTTTGCAAACCACTAACCCTAACGCAAACCCCTGAACCTAACCCTAACGCAAACCCCAAACCTAACACTTGTTACAAACCCAAACACTTGTTACAAACCACAATACCAACCCTCTGTGAGTAAAGAACCTAAAAAAAAAAAAATTAAAATTGAAAAAAAATTATACAAAAATATTAAAAATTAAAAAAATATTTTTTTAAAAAATCAACAAAAATAAAAAAATATTCTTTGACACTTTTTGCAAACCCCTAACCCTAACGCAAACCCAAACCCTAACACTTGTTACAAACCCAAACACTTGTTACAAACCACAATACCAACCCTCTGTGAGTAAAGATCCTAAAAAAAATTTTAACATTTAAAAAAAAATTATACAAACATTTTAAAATTAAAATAAATATTTTTTTTTTTTAAAATCAACAAAAATAAAAAAATATACTTTGTCACTTTTTGCAAACCACTAACCCGAACGCAAACCCCTAACCCTAACGCAAAACCCACCCCTAACGCAAACCCCAACCCTAACACTTGTTACAAACCCAAACACTTGTTACAAACCACAATACCAACCCTCTGTGAGTAAAGAACATAAAAAAAAAATTAAAATTTAAAAAAAAATTATACAAAATGTTTAAAAATTAAAAAAATATTGTTTTTAAAAATCAACAAAAAAATATATATACTTTGACACTTTTTGCAAACCCCTAACCCTAACGCAAACCCAAACCCTAACACTTGTTACAAACCACAATACCAACCCTCTGTGAGTAAAGATCCTAAAAAAAATTTTAACATTTAAAAAAAAATTATACAAACATTTTAAAATTAAAAAAAAATTTTTTTTTTTTAAAAATCAACAAAAATAAAAAAATATACTTTGTCACTTTTTGCAAACCACTAACCCTAACGCAAACCCCTGAACCTAACGCAAAACCCACCCCTAACGCAAACCCCAACCCTAACACTTGTTACAAACCCAAACACTTGTTACAAACCACAATACCAACCCTCTGTGAGTAAAGAACATAAAAAAAAAAATTAAAATTTAAAAAAAAATTATACAAAATGTTTAAAAATTAAAAAAATATTGTTTTTAAAAATCAACAAAAAAATATATATACTTTGACACTTTTTGCAAACCCCTAACCCTAACGCAAAACTATAACCCTCACGCAAACCCCAACCCTAACACTTGTTACAAACCCAAACACTTGTTACAAACCACAATACCAACCCTCTGTGAGTAAAGAACCTAAAAAAAAAAATTTTTAAATTTAAAAAAAATTATACAAAAATATTAAAAATTAAAAAAATATTTTTTTTAAAAATCAACAAAAATAAAAAAATATTCTTTGACACTTTTTGCAAACCCCTAACCCTAACGCAAATCCAAACCCTAACACTTGTTACAAACCCAAACACTTGTTACAAACCACAATACCAACCCTCTGTGAGTAAAGATCGTAAAAAAATTTTTAACATTTAAAAAAAAATTATACAAACATTTTAAAATTAAAATAAATATTTTTTTTTTTAAAAATCAACAAAAATAAAAAAATATACTTTGTCACTTTTTGCAAACCACTAACCCTAACGCAAACCCCTGAACCTAACCCTAACGCAAACCCCAAACCTAACACTTGTTACAAACCCAAACGCTTGTTACAAACCACAATACCAACCCTCTGTGAGTAAAGAACCTAAAAAAAAAAAAATTAAAATTGAAAAAAAATTATACAAAAATATTAAAAATTAAAAAAATATTTTTTTAAAAAATCAACAAAAATAAAAAAATATTCTTTGACACTTTTTGCAAACCCCTAACCCTAACGCAAACCCAAACCCTAACACTTGTTACAAACCCAAACACTTGTTACAAACCACAATACCAACCCTCTGTGAGTAAAGATCCTAAAAAAAATTTTAACATTTAAAAAAAAATTATACAAACATTTTAAAATTAAAATAAATATTTTTTTTTTAAAAAATCAACAAAAATAAAAAAATATACTTTGTCACTTTTTGCAAACCACTAACCCGAACGCAAACCCCTAACCCGAACGCAAAACCCACCCCTAACGCAAACCCCAACCCTAACACTTGTTACAAACCCAAACACTTGTTACAAACCACAATACCAACCCTCTGTGAGTAAAGAACATAAAAAAAAAAATTAAAATTTAAAAAAAAATTATACAAAATGTTTAAAAATTAAAAAAATATTGTTTTTAAAAATCAACAAAAAAATATATATACTTTGACACTTTTTGCAAACCCCTAACCCTAACGCAAAACTATAACCCTCACGCAAACCCCAACCCTAACACTTGTTACAAACCCAAACACTTGTTACAAACCACAATACCAACCCTCTGTGAGTAAAGATCCTAAAAAAAAAATTTTTTAATTTTAAAAATAATTATACAAAAATTTTTAAAATTAAAAAAATATATTTTTTAAAAAATCAACAAAAATAAAAATATACACTTTGACACTTTTTGCAAACCCCTAACCCTAACCGTAACCAACTTATTGCCTCTTAAAATGTGCAAATATTTTGCGGCGCGCACTACGTGCGCAGATGTTGCGAGCCTACGGGCTCGCCGCCTAGCGGCCGCAAGGCGCCCCTCTTTCATCGAGAGCCGCAGGAATTTTTTGACACTTGTTACAAACCCCAATACCAACCCTCTGTGAGTAAAGAACCTAAAAAACAAAATTTAAAATTAAAAAAAAAATTATACAAAAATTTTAAAAATTAAAAAAATATATTTTTTTAAAATCAACAAAAATAAAAAAATATTCTTTGACACTTTTTGCAAACCCCTAACCCTAACGCAAATCCAAACCCTAACACTTGTTACAAACCCAAACACTTGTTACAAACCACAATACCAACCCTCTGTGAGTAAAGATCCTAAAAAAATTTTTAACATTTAAAAAAAAATTATACAAACATTTTAAAATTAAAATAAATATATTTTTTTTAAAAATCAACAAAAATAAAAAAATATACTTTGTCACTTTTTGCAAACCACTAACCCTAACGCAAACCCCTAACCCTAACACAAAACCCACCCCTAACGCAAACCCCAACCCTAACACTTGTTACAAACCCAAACACTTGTTACAAACCACAATACCAACCCTCTGTGAGTAAAGATCCTAAAAAAAAAATTTTTTAATTTTAAAAATAATTATACAAAAATTTTTAAAATTAAAAAAATATATTTTTTTAAAAATCAACAAAAATAAAAATATACACTTTGACACTTTTTGCAAATCCCTAACCCTAACCGTAACCAACTTATTGCCTCTTAAAATGTGCAAATATTTTGCGGCGCGCACTACGTGCGCAGATGTTGCGAGCCTACGGGCTCGCCGCCTAGCGGCCGCAAGGCGCCCCTCTTTCATCGAGAGCCGCAGGAATTTTTTGACACTTGTTACAAACCCCAATACCAACCCTCTCTGAGTAAAGAACCTAAAAAACAAAATTTAAAATTTAAAAAAAAATTATACAAAAATTTTAAAAATTAAAAAAATATTTTTTTTTTAAATCAACAAAAATAAAAAAATATACTTTGTCACTTTTTGCAAACCACTAACCCTAACGCAAACCCCTAACCCTAACACAAAACCCACCCCTAACGCAAACCCCAACCCTAACACTTGTTACAAACCCAAACACTTGTTACAAACCACAATACCAACCCTCTGTGAGTAAAGATCCTAAATAAAAAATTAACATTAAAAAAAAAATTATACAAACATTTTTAAAATTAAAAAATTATTTTTTAAAAAATCAACAAAAATAAAATTATATACTTTGACACTTTTTGCAAACCACTAACCCTAACGCAAACCGTTAAACCTAACCCTAATGCAAACCCCAACCCTAACACTTGTTACAAACCCAAACACTTGTTACAAACCACAATACCAACCCTCTGTGAGTAAAGATCCTAAAAAAAAAAATTTTACATTTAAAAAATAATTATACAAAAATTTTTAAAATTAAAAATATATATTTTTTAAAAAATCAACAAAAATAAAAATATACACTTTGACACTTTTTGCAAACCCCTAACCCTAACCGTAACCAACTTATTGCCTCTTAAAATGTGCAAATATTTTGCGGCGCGCACTACGTGCGCAGATGTTGCGAGCCTACGGGCTCGCCGCCTCGCGGCCGCAAGGCGGCCCTCTTTCATCGAGAGCCGCAGGAATTTTTTGACACTTGTTACAAACCCCAATACCAACCCTCTGTGAGTAAAGAACCTAAAAAACAAAATTTAAAATTAAAAAAAAAATTATACAAAAATTTTAAAAATTAAAAAAATATTTTTTAAAAAATCAACAAAAATAAAATTATATACTTTGACACTTTTTGCAAACCACTAACCCTAACGCAAACCGTTAAACCTAACCCTAATGCAAACCCCAACCCTAACACTTGTTACAAACCCAAACACTTGTTACAAACCACAATACCAACCCTCTGTGAGTAAAGATCCTAAAAAAAAAAATTTTACATTTAAAAAATAATTATACAAAAATTTTTAAAATTAAAAATATATATTTTTTTAAAAATCAACAAAAATAAAAATATACACTTTGAGACTTTTTGCAAACCCCTAACCCTAACCGTGACCAACTTATTGCCTCTTAAAATGTGCAAATATTTTGCGGCGCGCACTACGTGCGCAGATGTTGCGAGCCTACGGGCTCGCCGCCTAGCGGCCGCAAGGCGGCCCTCTTTCATCGAGAGCCGCAGGAATTTTTTGACACTTGTTACAAACCCCAATACCAACCCTCTGTGAGTAAAGAACCTAAAAAACAAAATTTAAAATTTAAAAAAAAATTATACAAAAATTTTAAAAATTAAAAAAATATTTTTTTTTAAAATCAACAAAAATAAAAAAATATTCTTTGACACTTTTTGCAAACCCCTAACCCTAACGCAAATCCAAACCCTAACACTTGTTACAAACCCAAACACTTGTTACAAACCACAATACCAACCCTCTGTGAGTAAAGATCCTAAAAAAAATTTTAACATTTAAAAAAAAATTATACAAACATTTTAAAATTAAAATAAATATTTTTTTTTAAAAAATCAACAAAAATAAAAAAATATACTTTGTCACTTTTTGCAAACCACTAACCCTAACGCAAACCCCTAACCCTAACACAAAACCCACCCCTAACGCAAACCCCAACCCTAACACTTGTTACAAACCCAAACACTTGTTACAAACCACAATACCAACCCTCTGTGAGTAAAGATCCTAAAAAAAAAATTTTTTAATTTTAAAAATAATTATACAAAAATTTTTAAAATTAAAAAAATATATTTTTTTAAAAATCAACAAAAATAAAAATATACACTTTGACACTTTTTGCAAATCCCTAACCCTAACCGTAACCAACTTATTGCCTCTTAAAATGTGCAAATATTTTGCGGCGCGCACTACGTGCGCAGATGTTGCGAGCCTACGGGCTCGCCGCCTAGCGGCCGCAAGGCGCCCCTCTTTCGTCCAGAGCCGCAGGAATTTTTTGACACTTGTTACAAACCCCAATACCAACCCTCTGTGAGTAAAGAACCTAAAAAACAAAATTTAAAATTTAAAAAAAAATTATACAAAAATTTTAAAAATTAAAAAAATATTTTTTTTTTAAATCAACAAAAATAAAAAAATATACTTTGTCACTTTTTGCAAACCACTAACCCTAACGCAAACCCCTAACCCTAACGCAAAACCCACCCCTAACGCAAATCCAAACCCTAACACTTGTTACAAACCCAAACACTTGTTACAAACCACAATACCAACCCTCTGTGAGTAAAGATCCTAAAAAAAATTTTAACATTTAAAAAAAAATTATACAAACATTTTAAAATTAAAATAAATATTTTTTTTTAAAAAATCAACAAAAATAAAAAAATATACTTTGTCACTTTTTGCAAACCACTAACCCTAACGCAAACCCCTAACCCTAACACAAAACCCACCCCTAACGCAAACCCCAACCCTAACACTTGTTACAAACCCAAACACTTGTTACAAACCACAATACCAACCCTCTGTGAGTAAAGATCCTAAAAAAAAAATTTTTTAATTTTAAAAATAATTATACAAAAATTTTTAAAATTAAAAAAATATATTTTTTTAAAAATCAACAAAAATAAAAATATACACTTTGACACTTTTTGCAAATCCCTAACCCTAACCGTAACCAACTTATTGCCTCTTAAAATGTGCAAATATTTTGCGGCGCGCACTACGTGCGCAGATGTTGCGAGCCTACGGGCTCGCCGCCTAGCGGCCGCAAGGCGCCCCTCTTTCGTCCAGAGCCGCAGGAATTTTTTGACACTTGTTACAAACCCCAATACCAACCCTCTGTGAGTAAAGAACCTAAAAAACAAAATTTAAAATTTAAAAAAAAATTATACAAAAATTTTAAAAATTAAAAAAATATTTTTTTTTTAAATCAACAAAAATAAAAAAATATACTTTGTCACTTTTTGCAAACCACTAACCCTAACGCAAACCCCTAACCCTAACGCAAAACCCACCCCTAACGCAAACCCCAACCCTAACACTTGTTACAAACCCAAACACTTGTTACAAACCACAATACCAACCCTCTGTGAGTAAAGATCCTAAATAAAAAATTAACATTAAAAAAAAAATTATACAAACATTTTTAAAATTAAAAAATTATTTTTTAAAAAATCAACAAAAATAAAATTATATACTTTGACACTTTTTGCAAACCACTAACCCTAACGCAAACCGTTAAACCTAACCCTAATGCAAACCCCAACCCTAACACTTGTTACAAACCCAAACACTTGTTACAAACCACAATACCAACCCTCTGTGAGTAAAGATCCTAAAAAAAAAAATTTTACATTTAAAAAATAATTATACAAAAATTTTTAAAATTAAAAATATATATTTTTTAAAAAATCAACAAAAATAAAAATATACACTTTGACACTTTTTGCAAACCCCTAACCCTAACCGTAACCAACTTATTGACTCTTAAAATGTGCAAATATTTTGCGGCGCGCACTACGTGCGCAGATGTTGCGAGCCTACGGGCTCGCCGCCTAGCGGCCGCAAGGCGGCCCTCTTTCATCGAGAGCCGCAGGAATTTTTTGACACTTGTTACAAACCCCAATACCAACCCTCTGTGAGTAAAGAACCTAAAAAACAAAATTTAAAATTAAAAAAAAAATTATACAAAAATTTTAAAAATTAAAAAAATATTTTTTTTTAAAATCAACAAAAATAAAAAAATATACTTTGTCACTTTTTGCAAACCACTAACCCTAACGCAAACCACTGAACCTAACCCTAAAGCAAACCCCAACCCTAACACTTGTTCCAAACCCAAACACTTGTTACAAACCACAATACCAATCCTCTGTGAGTATAGAACATAAAAAAAAAATTTTAAATTAAAAAAAAAATATACTAAAATTTTAAAAATTAAAAAAATATTGTTTTTAAAAATCAACAAAAAATATATATACTTTGACACTTTTTGCAAACCCCTAACCCTAACGCAAAACCATAACCCTAACGCAAACCCCAACCCTAACACTTGTTACAAACCCAAACACTTGTTACAAACCACAATACCAACCCTCTGTGAGTAAAGATCCTAAATAAAAAATTAACATTAAAAAAAAAATTATACAAACATTTTTAAAATTAAAAAATTATTTTTTAAAAAATCAACAAAAATAAAATTATATACTTTGACACTTTTTGCAAACCACTAACCCTAACGCAAACCGTTAAACCTAACCCTAATGCAAACCCCAACCCTAACACTTGTTACAAACCCAAACACTTGTTACAAACCACAATACCAACCCTCTGTGAGTAAAGATCCTAAAAAAAAAAATTTTACATTTAAAAAATAATTATACAAAAATTTTTAAAATTAAAAATATATATTTTTTTAAAAATCAACAAAAATAAAAATATACACTTTGACACTTTTTGCAAACCCCTAACCCTAACCGTAACCAACTTATTGCCTCTAAAATGTGCAAATATTTTGCGGCGCGCACTACGTGCGCAGATGTTGCGAGCCTACGGGCTCGCCGCCTAGCGGCCGCAAGGCGGCCCTCTTTCATCGAGAGCCGCAGGAATTTTTTGACACTTGTTACAAACCACAATACCAACCCTCTGTGAGTAAAGAACCTAAAAAACAAAATTTAAAATTTAAAAAAAAATTATACAAAAATTTTAAAAATTAAAAAAATATTTTTTTTTAAAATCAACAAAAATAAAAAAATATTCTTTGACACTTTTTGCAAACCCCTAACCCTTACGCAAATCCAAACCCTAACACTTGTTACAAACCCAAACACTTGTTACAAACCACAATACCAACCCTCTGTGAGTAAAGATCCTAAAAAAATTTTTAACATTTAAAAAAAAATTATACAAACATTTTAAAATTAAAATAAATATTTTTTTTTAAAAAATCAACAAAAATAAAAAAATATACTTTGTCACTTTTTGCAAACCACTAACCCTAACGCAAACCCCTAACCCTAACACAAAACCCACCCCTAACGCAAACCCCAACCCTAACACTTGTTACAAACCCAAACACTTGTTACAAACCACAATACCAACCCTCTGTGAGTAAAGATCCTAAAAAAAAAATTTTTTAATTTTAAAAATAATTATACAAAAATTTTTAAAATTAAAAAAATATATTTTTTTAAAAATCAACAAAAATAAAAATATACACTTTGACACTTTTTGCAAATCCCTAACCCTAACCGTAACCAACTTATTGCCTCTTAAAATGTGCAAATATTTTGCGGCGCGCACTACGTGCGCAGATGTTGCGAGCCTACGGGCTCGCCGCCTAGCGGCCGCAAGGCGGCCCTCTTTCATCGAGAGCCGCAGGAATTTTTTGACACTTGTTACAAACCCCAATACCAACCCTCTGTGAGTAAAGAACCTAAAAAACAAAATTTAAAATTAAAAAAAAAATTATACAAAAATTTTAAAAATTAAAAAAATATTTTTTTTTAAAATCAACAAAAATACAAAAATATACTTTGTCACTTTTTGCAAACCACTAACCCTAACGCAAACCACTGAACCTAACCCTAAAGCAAACCCCAACCCTAACACTTGTTCCAAACCCAAACACTTGTTACAAACCACAATACCAATCCTCTGTGAGTATAGAACATAAAAAAAAAATTTTAAATTAAAAAAAAAATATACTAAAATTTTAAAAATTAAAAAAATATTGTTTTTAAAAATCAACAAAAAATATATATACTTTGACACTTTTTGCAAACCCCTAACCCTAACGCAAAACCATAACCCTAACGCAAACCCCAACCCTAACACTTGTTACAAACCCAAACACTTGTTACAAACCACAATACCAACCCTCTGTGAGTAAAGATCCTAAATAAAAAATTAACATTAAAAAAAAAATTATACAAACATTTTTAAAATTAAAAAATTATTTTTTAAAAAATCAACAAAAATAAAATTATATACTTTGACACTTTTTGCAAACCACTAACCCTAACGCAAACCGTTAAACCTAACCCTAATGCAAACCCCAACCCTAACACTTGTTACAAACCCAAACACTTGTTACAAACCACAATACCAACCCTCTGTGAGTAAAGATCCTAAAAAAAAAAATTTTACATTTAAAAAATAATTATACAAAAATTTTTAAAATTAAAAATATATATTTTTTTAAAAATCAACAAAAATAAAAATATACACTTTGACACTTTTTGCAAACCCCTAACCCTAACCGTAACCAACTTATTGCCTCTAAAATGTGCAAATATTTTGCGGCGCGCACTACGTGCGCAGATGTTGCGAGCCTACGGGCTCGCCGCCTAGCGGCCGCAAGGCGGCCCTCTTTCATCGAGAGCCGCAGGAATTTTTTGACACTTGTTACAAACCACAATACCAACCCTCTGTGAGTAAAGAACCTAAAAAACAAAATTTAAAATTTAAAAAAAAATTATACAAAAATTTTAAAAATTAAAAAAATATTTTTTTTTAAAATCAACAAAAATAAAAAAATATTCTTTGACACTTTTTGCAAACCCCTAACCCTTACGCAAATCCAAACCCTAACACTTGTTACAAACCCAAACACTTGTTACAAACCACAATACCAACCCTCTGTGAGTAAAGATCCTAAAAAAATTTTTAACATTTAAAAAAAAATTATACAAACATTTTAAAATTAAAATAAATATTTTTTTTTAAAAAATCAACAAAAATAAAAAAATATACTTTGTCACTTTTTGCAAACCACTAACCCTAACGCAAACCCCTAACCCTAACACAAAACCCACCCCTAACGCAAACCCCAACCCTAACACTTGTTACAAACCCAAACACTTGTTACAAACCACAATACCAACCCTCTGTGAGTAAAGATCCTAAAAAAAAAATTTTTTAATTTTAAAAATAATTATACAAAAATTTTTAAAATTAAAAAAATATATTTTTTTAAAAATCAACAAAAATAAAAATATACACTTTGACACTTTTTGCAAATCCCTAACCCTAACCGTAACCAACTTATTGCCTCTTAAAATGTGCAAATATTTTGCGGCGCGCACTACGTGCGCAGATGTTGCGAGCCTACGGGCTCGCCGCCTAGCGGCCGCAAGGCGGCCCTCTTTCATCGAGAGCCGCAGGAATTTTTTGACACTTGTTACAAACCCCAATACCAACCCTCTGTGAGTAAAGAACCTAAAAAACAAAATTTAAAATTAAAAAAAAAATTATACAAAAATTTTAAAAATTAAAAAAATATTTTTTTTTAAAATCAACAAAAATACAAAAATATACTTTGTCACTTTTTGCAAACCACTAACCCTAACGCAAACCACTGAACCTAACCCTAAAGCAAACCCCAACCCTAACACTTGTTCCAAACCCAAACACTTGTTACAAACCACAATACCAATCCTCTGTGAGTATAGAACATAAAAAAAAAATTTAAAATTAAAAAAAAAATATACTAAAATTTTAAAAATTAAAAAAATATTGTTTTTAAAAATCAACAAAAAATATATATACTTTGACACTTTTTGCAAACCCCTAACCCTAACGCAAAACCATAACCCTAACGCAAACCCCAACCCTAACACTTGTTACAAACCCAAACACTTGTTACAAACCACAATACCAACCCTCTGTGAGTAAAGATCCTAAATAAAAAATTAACATTAAAAAAAAAATTATACAAACATTTTTAAAATTAAAAAATTATTTTTTAAAAAATCAACAAAAATAAAATTATATACTTTGACACTTTTTGCAAACCACTAACCCTAACGCAAACCGTTAAACCTAACCCTAATGCAAACCCCAACCCTAACACTTGTTACAAACCCAAACACTTGTTACAAACCACAATACCAACCCTCTGTGAGTAAAGATCCTAAAAAAAAAAATTTTACATTTAAAAAATAATTATACAAAAATTTTTAAAATTAAAAATATATATTTTTTAAAAAATCAACAAAAATAAAAATATACACTTTGACACTTTTTGCAAACCCCTAACCCTAACCGTAACCAACTTATTGCCTCTAAAATGTGCAAATATTTTGCGGCGCGCACTACGTGCGCAGATGTTGCGAGCCTACGGGCTCGCCGCCTAGCGGCCGCAAGGCGGCCCTCTTTCATCGAGAGCCGCAGGAATTTTTTGACACTTGTTACAAACCCCAATACCAACCCTCTGTGAGTAAAGAACCTAAAAAACAAAATTTAAAATTTAAAAAAAAATTATACAAAAATTTTAAAAATTAAAAAAATATTTTTTTTTAAAATCAACAAAAATAAAAAAATATTCTTTGACACTTTTTGCAAACCCCTAACCCTTACGCAAATCCAAACCCTAACACTTGTTACAAACCCAAACACTTGTTACAAACCACAATACCAACCCTCTGTGAGTAAAGATCCTAAAAAAATTTTTAACATTTAAAAAAAAATTATACAAACATTTTAAAATTAAAATAAATATTTTTTTTTAAAAAATCAACAAAAATAAAAAAATATACTTTGTCACTTTTTGCAAACCACTAACCCTAACGCAAACCCCTAACCCTAACACAAAACCCACCCCTAACGCAAACCCCAACCCTAACACTTGTTACAAACCCAAACACTTGTTACAAACCACAATACCAACCCTCTGTGAGTAAAGATCCTAAAAAAAAAATTTTTTAATTTTAAAAATAATTATACAAAAATTTTTAAAATTAAAAAAATATATTTTTTTAAAAATCAACAAAAATAAAAATATACACTTTGACACTTTTTGCAAATCCCTAACCCTAACCGTAACCAACTTATTGCCTCTTAAAATGTGCAAATATTTTGCGGCGCGCACTACGTGCGCAGATGTTGCGAGCCTACGGGCTCGCCGCCTAGCGGCCGCAAGGCGGCCCTCTTTCATCGAGAGCCGCAGGAATTTTTTGACACTTGTTACAAACCCCAATACCAACCCTCTGTGAGTAAAGAACCTAAAAAACAAAATTTAAAATTAAAAAAAAAATTATACAAAAATTTTAAAAATTAAAAAAATATTTTTTTTTAAAATCAACAAAAATACAAAAATATACTTTGTCACTTTTTGCAAACCACTAACCCTAACGCAAACCACTGAACCTAACCCTAAAGCAAACCCCAACCCTAACACTTGTTCCAAACCCAAACACTTGTTACAAACCACAATACCAATCCTCTGTGAGTATAGAACATAAAAAAAAAATTTAAAATTAAAAAAAAAATATACTAAAATTTTAAAAATTAAAAAAATATTGTTTTTAAAAATCAACAAAAAATATATATACTTTGACACTTTTTGCAAACCCCTAACCCTAACGCAAAACCATAACCCTAACGCAAACCCCAACCCTAACACTTGTTACAAACCCAAACACTTGTTACAAACCACAATACCAACCCTCTGTGAGTAAAGATCCTAAATAAAAAATTAACATTAAAAAAAAAATTATACAAACATTTTTAAAATTAAAAAATTATTTTTTAAAAAATCAACAAAAATAAAATTATATACTTTGACACTTTTTGCAAACCACTAACCCTAACGCAAACCGTTAAACCTAACCCTAATGCAAACCCCAACCCTAACACTTGTTACAAACCCAAACACTTGTTACAAACCACAATACCAACCCTCTGTGAGTAAAGATCCTAAAAAAAAAAATTTTACATTTAAAAAATAATTATACAAAAATTTTTAAAATTAAAAATATATATTTTTTAAAAAATCAACAAAAATAAAAATATACACTTTGACACTTTTTGCAAACCCCTAACCCTAACCGTAACCAACTTATTGCCTCTAAAATGTGCAAATATTTTGCGGCGCGCACTACGTGCGCAGATGTTGCGAGCCTACGGGCTCGCCGCCTAGCGGCCGCAAGGCGGCCCTCTTTCATCGAGAGCCGCAGGAATTTTTTGACACTTGTTACAAACCCCAATACCAACCCTCTGTGAGTAAAGAACCTAAAAAACAAAATTTAAAATTTAAAAAAAAATTATACAAAAATTTTAAAAATTAAAAAAATATTTTTTTTTAAAATCAACAAAAATAAAAAAATATTCTTTGACACTTTTTGCAAACCCCTAACCCTAACGCAAATCCAAACCCTAACACTTGTTACAAACCCAAACACTTGTTACAAACCACAATACCAACCCTCTGTGAGTAAAGATCCTAAAAAAATTTTTAACATTTAAAAAAAAATTATACAAACATTTTAAAATTAAAATAAATATATTTTTTTTAAAAATCAACAAAAATAAAAAAATATACTTTGTCACTTTTTGCAAACCACTAACCCTAACGCAAACCCCTAACCCTAACACAAAACCCACCCCTAACGCAAACCCCAACCCTAACACTTGTTACAAACCCAAACACTTGTTACAAACCACAATACCAACCCTCTGTGAGTAAAGATCCTAAAAAAAAAATTTTTTAATTTTAAAAATAATTATACAAAAATTTTTAAAATTAAAAAAATATATTTTTTTAAAAATCAACAAAAATAAAAATATACACTTTGACACTTTTTGCAAATCCCTAACCCTAACCGTAACCAACTTATTGCCTCTTAAAATGTGCAAATATTTTGCGGCGCGCACTACGTGCGCAGATGTTGCGAGCCTACGGGCTCGCCGCCTAGCGGCCGCAAGGCGCCCCTCTTTCATCGAGAGCCGCAGGAATTTTTTGACACTTGTTACAAACCCCAATACCAACCCTCTGTGAGTAAAGAACCTAAAAAACAAAATTTAAAATTTAAAAAAAAATTATACAAAAATTTTAAAAATTAAAAAAATATTTTTTTTTTAAATCAACAAAAATAAAAAAATATACTTTGTCACTTTTTGCAAACCACTAACCCTAACGCAAACCCCTAACCCTAACGCAAAACCCACCCCTAACGCAAACCCCAACCCTAACACTTGTTACAAACCCAAACACTTGTTACAAACCACAATACCAACCCTCTGTGAGTAAAGATCCTAAATAAAAAATTAACATTAAAAAAAAAATTATACAAACATTTTTAAAATTAAAAAATTATTTTTTAAAAAATCAACAAAAATAAAATTATATACTTTGACACTTTTTGCAAACCACTAACCCTAACGCAAACCGTTAAACCTAACCCTAATGCAAACCCCAACCCTAACACTTGTTACAAACCCAAACACTTGTTACAAACCACAATACCAACCCTCTGTGAGTAAAGATCCTAAAAAAAAAAATTTTACATTTAAAAAATAATTATACAAAAATTTTTAAAATTAAAAATATATATTTTTTAAAAAATCAACAAAAATAAAAATATACACTTTGACACTTTTTGCAAACCCCTAACCCTAACCGTAACCAACTTATTGCCTCTTAAAATGTGCAAATATTTTGCGGCGCGCACTACGTGCGCAGATGTTGCGAGCCTACGGGCTCGCCGCCTAGCGGCCGCAAGGCGGCCCTCTTTCATCGAGAGCCGCAGGAATTTTTTGACACTTGTTACAAACCCCAATACCAACCCTCTGTGAGTAAAGAACCTAAAAAACAAAATTTAAAATTAAAAAAAAAATTATACAAAAATTTTAAAAATTAAAAAAATATTTTTTTTTAAAATCAACAAAAATAAAAAAATATACTTTGTCACTTTTTGCAAACCACTAACCCTAACGCAAACCACTGAACCTAACCCTAAAGCAAACCCCAACCCTAACACTTGTTCCAAACCCAAACACTTGTTACAAACCACAATACCAATCCTCTGTGAGTATAGAACATAAAAAAAAAATTTAAAATTAAAAAAAAAATATACTAAAATTTTAAAAATTAAAAAAATATTGTTTTTAAAAATCAACAAAAAATATATATACTTTGACACTTTTTGCAAACCCCTAACCCTAACGCAAAACCATAACCCTAACGCAAACCCCAACCCTAACACTTGTTACAAACCCAAACACTTGTTACAAACCACAATACCAACCCTCTGTGAGTAAAGATCCTAAATAAAAAATTAACATCAAAAAAAAAATTATACAAACATTTTTAAAATTAAAAAATTATTTTTTAAAAAATCAACAAAAATAAAATTATATACTTTGACACTTTTTGCAAACCACTAACCCTAACGCAAACCGTTAAACCTAACCCTAATGCAAACCCCAACCCTAACACTTGTTACAAACCCAAACACTTGTTACAAACCACAATACCAACCCTCTGTGAGTAAAGATCCTAAAAAAAAAAATTTTACATTTAAAAAATAATTATACAAAAATTTTTAAAATTAAAAATATATATTTTTTAAAAAATCAACAAAAATAAAAATATACACTTTGACACTTTTTGCAAACCCCTAACCCTAACCGTAACCAACTTATTGCCTCTAAAATGTGCAAATATTTTGCGGCGCGCACTACGTGCGCAGATGTTGCGAGCCTACGGGCTCGCCGCCTAGCGGCCGCAAGGCGGCCCTCTTTCATCGAGAGCCGCAGGAATTTTTTGACACTTGTTACAAACCCCAATACCAACCCTCTGTGAGTAAAGAACCTAAAAAACAAAATTTAAAATTTAAAAAAAAATTATACAAAAATTTTAAAAATTAAAAAAATATTTTTTTTTAAAATCAACAAAAATAAAAAAATATTCTTTGACACTTTTTGCAAACCCCTAACCCTAACGCAAATCCAAACCCTAACACTTGTTACAAACCCAAACACTTGTTACAAACCACAATACCAACCCTCTGTGAGTAAAGATCCTAAAAAAATTTTTAACATTTAAAAAAAAATTATACAAACATTTTAAAATTAAAATAAATATTTTTTTTTAAAAAATCAACAAAAATAAAAAAATATACTTTGTCACTTTTTGCAAACCACTAACCCTAACGCAAACCCCTAACCCTAACACAAAACCCACCCCTAACGCAAACCCCAACCCTAACACTTGTTACAAACCCAAACACTTGTTACAAACCACAATACCAACCCTCTGTGAGTAAAGATCCTAAAAAA
Source organism: Scyliorhinus torazame (assembly GCF_047496885.1). Lineage (NCBI taxonomy): Eukaryota > Metazoa > Chordata > Chondrichthyes > Carcharhiniformes > Scyliorhinidae > Scyliorhinus > Scyliorhinus torazame. The sequence goes on along the minus strand of NW_027308116.1, from coordinate 65,709 downwards.
AAAATTTTTTAATTTTAAAAATAATTATACAAAAATTTTTAAAATTAAAAAAATATATTTTTTTAAAAATCAACAAAAATAAAAATATACACTTTGACACTTTTTGCAAATCCCTAACCCTAACCGTAACCAACTTATTGCCTCTTAAAATGTGCAAATATTTTGCGGCGCGCACTACGTGCGCAGATGTTGCGAGCCTACGGGCTCGCCGCCTAGCGGCCGCAAGGCGGCCCTCTTTCATCGAGAGCCGCAGGAATTTTTTGACACTTGTTACAAACCCCAATACCAACCCTCTGTGAGTAAAGAACCTAAAAAACAAAATTTAAAATTAAAAAAAAAATTATACAAAAATTTTAAAAATTAAAAAAATATTTTTTTTTAAAATCAACAAAAATACAAAAATATACTTTGTCACTTTTTGCAAACCACTAACCCTAACGCAAACCACTGAACCTAACCCTAAAGCAAACCCCAACCCTAACACTTGTTCCAAACCCAAACACTTGTTACAAACCACAATACCAATCCTCTGTGAGTATAGAACATAAAAAAAAAATTTAAAATTAAAAAAAAAATATACTAAAATTTTAAAAATTAAAAAAATATTGTTTTTAAAAATCAACAAAAAATATATATACTTTGACACTTTTTGCAAACCCCTAACCCTAACGCAAAACCATAACCCTAACGCAAACCCCAACCCTAACACTTGTTACAAACCCAAACACTTGTTACAAACCACAATACCAACCCTCTGTGAGTAAAGATCCTAAATAAAAAATTAACATTAAAAAAAAAATTATACAAACATTTTTAAAATTAAAAAATTATTTTTTAAAAAATCAACAAAAATAAAATTATATACTTTGACACTTTTTGCAAACCACTAACCCTAACGCAAACCGTTAAACCTAACCCTAATGCAAACCCCAACCCTAACACTTGTTACAAACCCAAACACTTGTTACAAACCACAATACCAACCCTCTGTGAGTAAAGATCCTAAAAAAAAAAATTTTACATTTAAAAAATAATTATACAAAAATTTTTAAAATTAAAAATATATATTTTTTAAAAAATCAACAAAAATAAAAATATACACTTTGACACTTTTTGCAAACCCCTAACCCTAACCGTAACCAACTTATTGCCTCTAAAATGTGCAAATATTTTGCGGCGCGCACTACGTGCGCAGATGTTGCGAGCCTACGGGCTCGCCGCCTAGCGGCCGCAAGGCGGCCCTCTTTCATCGAGAGCCGCAGGAATTTTTTGACACTTGTTACAAACCCCAATACCAACCCTCTGTGAGTAAAGAACCTAAAAAACAAAATTTAAAATTTAAAAAAAAATTATACAAAAATTTTAAAAATTAAAAAAATATTTTTTTTTAAAATCAACAAAAATAAAAAAATATTCTTTGACACTTTTTGCAAACCCCTAACCCTAACGCAAATCCAAACCCTAACACTTGTTACAAACCCAAACACTTGTTACAAACCACAATACCAACCCTCTGTGAGTAAAGATCCTAAAAAAATTTTTAACATTTAAAAAAAAATTATACAAACATTTTAAAATTAAAATAAATATTTTTTTTTAAAAAATCAACAAAAATAAAAAAATATACTTTGTCACTTTTTGCAAACCACTAACCCTAACGCAAACCCCTAACCCTAACACAAAACCCACCCCTAACGCAAACCCCAACCCTAACACTTGTTACAAACCCAAACACTTGTTACAAACCACAATACCAACCCTCTGTGAGTAAAGATCCTAAAAAAAAAATTTTTTAATTTTAAAAATAATTATACAAAAATTTTTAAAATTAAAAAAATATATTTTTTTAAAAATCAACAAAAATAAAAATATACACTTTGACACTTTTTGCAAATCCCTAACCCTAACCGTAACCAACTTATTGCCTCTTAAAATGTGCAAATATTTTGCGGCGCGCACTACGTGCGCAGATGTTGCGAGCCTACGGGCTCGCCGCCTAGCGGCCGCAAGGCGCCCCTCTTTCATCGAGAGCCGCAGGAATTTTTTGACACTTGTTACAAACCCCAATACCAACCCTCTGTGAGTAAAGAACCTAAAAAACAAAATTTAAAATTTAAAAAAAAATTATACAAAAATTTTAAAAATTAAAAAAATATTTTTTTTTTAAATCAACAAAAATAAAAAAATATACTTTGTCACTTTTTGCAAACCACTAACCCTAACGCAAACCCCTAACCCTAACGCAAAACCCACCCCTAACGCAAACCCCAACCCTAACACTTGTTACAAACACAAACACTTGTTACAAACCACAATACCAACCCTCTGTGAGTAAAGATCCTAAATAAAAAATTAACATTAAAAAAAAAATTATACAAACATTTTTAAAATTAAAAAATTATTTTTTAAAAAATCAACAAAAATAAAATTATATACTTTGACACTTTTTGCAAACCACTAACCCTAACGCAAACCGTTAAACCTAACCCTAATGCAAACCCCAACCCTAACACTTGTTACAAACCCAAACACTTGTTACAAACCACAATACCAACCCTCTGTGAGTAAAGATCCTAAAAAAAAAAATTTTACATTTAAAAAATAATTATACAAAAATTTTTAAAATTAAAAATATATATTTTTTAAAAAATCAACAAAAATAAAAATATACACTTTGACACTTTTTGCAAACCCCTAACCCTAACCGTAACCAACTTATTGCCTCTTAAAATGTGCAAATATTTTGCGGCGCGCACTACGTGCGCAGATGTTGCGAGCCTACGGGCTCGCCGCCTAGCGGCCGCAAGGCGGCCCTCTTTCATCGAGAGCCGCAGGAATTTTTTGACACTTGTTACAAACCCCAATACCAACCCTCTGTGAGTAAAGAACCTAAAAAACAAAATTTAAAATTAAAAAAAAAATTATACAAAAATTTTAAAAATTAAAAAAATATTTTTTTTTAAAATCAACAAAAATAAAAAAATATACTTTGTCACTTTTTGCAAACCACTAACCCTAACGCAAACCACTGAACCTAACCCTAAAGCAAACCCCAACCCTAACACTTGTTCCAAACCCAAACACTTGTTACAAACCACAATACCAATCCTCTGTGAGTATAGAACATAAAAAAAAAATTTAAAATTAAAAAAAAAATATACTAAAATTTTAAAAATTAAAAAAATATTGTTTTTAAAAATCAACAAAAAATATATATACTTTGACACTTTTTGCAAACCCCTAACCCTAACGCAAAACCATAACCCTAACGCAAACCCCAACCCTAACACTTGTTACAAACCCAAACACTTGTTACAAACCACAATACCAACCCTCTGTGAGTAAAGATCCTAAATAAAAAATTAACATCAAAAAAAAAATTATACAAACATTTTTAAAATTAAAAAATTATTTTTTAAAAAATCAACAAAAATAAAATTATATACTTTGACACTTTTTGCAAACCACTAACCCTAACGCAAACCGTTAAACCTAACCCTAATGCAAACCCCAACCCTAACACTTGTTACAAACCCTAACACTTGTTACAAACCCAAACACTTGTTACAAACCACAATACCAACCCTCTGTGAGTAAAGATCCTAAAAAAATTTTTAACATTTAAAAAAAAATTATACAAACATTTTAAAATTAAAATAAATATTTTTTTTTAAAAAATCAACAAAAATAAAAAAATATACTTTGTCACTTTTTGCAAACCACTAACCCTAACGCAAACCCCTAACCCTAACACAAAACCCACCCCTAACGCAAACCCCAACCCTAACACTTGTTACAAACCCAAACACTTGTTACAAACCACAATACCAACCCTCTGTGAGTAAAGATCCTAAAAAAAAAATTTTTTAATTTTAAAAATAATTATACAAAAATTTTTAAAATTAAAAAAATATATTTTTTTAAAAATCAACAAAAATAAAAATATACACTTTGACACTTTTTGCAAATCCCTAACCCTAACCGTAACCAACTTATTGCCTCTTAAAATGTGCAAATATTTTGCGGCGCGCACTACGTGCGCAGATGTTGCGAGCCTACGGGCTCGCCGCCTAGCGGCCGCAAGGCGCCCCTCTTTCATCGAGAGCCGCAGGAATTTTTTGACACTTGTTACAAACCCCAATACCAACCCTCTGTGAGTAAAGAACCTAAAAAACAAAATTTAAAATTTAAAAAAAAATTATACAAAAATTTTAAAAATTAAAAAAATATTTTTTTTTTAAATCAACAAAAATAAAAAAATATACTTTGTCACTTTTTGCAAACCACTAACCCTAACGCAAACCCCTAACCCTAACGCAAAACCCACCCCTAACGCAAACCCCAACCCTAACACTTGTTACAAACCCAAACACTTGTTACAAACCACAATACCAACCCTCTGTGAGTAAAGATCCTAAATAAAAAATTAACATTAAAAAAAAAATTATACAAACATTTTTAAAATTAAAAAATTATTTTTTAAAAAATCAACAAAAATAAAATTATATACTTTGACACTTTTTGCAAACCACTAACCCTAACGCAAACCGTTAAACCTAACCCTAATGCAAACCCCAACCCTAACACTTGTTACAAACCCAAACACTTGTTACAAACCACAATACCAACCCTCTGTGAGTAAAGATCCTAAAAAAAAAAATTTTACATTTAAAAAATAATTATACAAAAATTTTTAAAATTAAAAATATATATTTTTTAAAAAATCAACAAAAATAAAAATATACACTTTGACACTTTTTGCAAACCCCTAACCCTAACCGTAACCAACTTATTGCCTCTTAAAATGTGCAAATATTTTGCGGCGCGCACATAGTGCGCAGATGTTGCGAGCCTACGGGCTCGCCGCCTAGCGGCCGCAGGGCGGCCCTCTTTCATCGAGAGCCGCAGGAATTTTTTGACACTTGTTACAAACCCCAATACCAACCCTCTGTGAGTAAAGAACCTAAAAAACAAAATTTAAAATTAAAAAAAAAATTATACAAAAATTTTAAAAATTAAAAAAATATTTTTTTTAAAAATCAACAAAAATAAAAAAATATACTTTGTCACTTTTTGCAAACCACTAACCCTAACGCAAACCACTGAACCTAACCCTAAAGCAAACCCCAACCCTAACACTTGTTCCAAACCCAAACACTTGTTACAAACCACAATACCAATCCTCTGTGAGTATAGAAAATAAAAAAAAAATTTAAAATTTAAAAAAAAATTATACTAAAATTTTAAAAATTAAAAAAATATTGTTTTTAAAAATCAACAGAAAAATATATATACTTTGACACTTTTTGCAAACCCCTAACCCTAACGCAAAACCATAACCCTAACGCAAACCCCAACCCTAACACTTGTTACAAACCACAATACCAACCCTCTGTGAGTAAAGATCCTAAAAAAAATTTTAACATTTAAAAAAAAATTATACAAACATTTTAAAATTAAAAAAAATATTTTTTTTTAAAAAATCAACAAAAATAAAAAAATATGCTTTGTCACTTTTTGCAAACCACTAACCCTAACGCAAACCCCTAACCCTAACGCAAAACCCACCCCTAACGCAAACCCCAACCCTAACACTTGTTACAAACCCAAACACTTGTTACAAACCACAATACCAACCCTCTGTGAGTAAAGATCCTAAAAAAAAAATTTTTTAATCTTAAAAATAATTATACAAAAATTTTTAAAATTAAAAAAATATATTTTTTTAAAAATCAACAAAAATAAAAATATACACTTTGACACTTTTTGCAAACCCCTAACCCTAACCGTAACCAACTTATTGCCTCTTAAAATGTGCAAATATTTTGCGGCGCACACTTCGTGCTCAGATGTTGCGAGCCTATGGGCTCGCCGCCTAGTGGCCGCAAGGCAGCCCTCTTTCATCAAGAGCCGCAGGAATTTTTTGACACTTGTTTCAAACCCCAATACCAACCCTCTGTGAGTAAAACCCCTAACCCTAACGCAAAACCCACCCCTAATGCAAACCCCAACCCTAACACTTGTTACAAACCCAAACACTTGTTACAAACCACAATACCAACCCTCTGTGAGTAAAGATCCTAAATAAAAAATTAACATTAAAAAAAAATTATACAAACATTTTTAAAATTAAAAAATTATTTTTTTAAAAATCAACAAAAATAAAAAAATATACTTTGACACTTTTTGCAAACCACTAACCCTAACGCAAACCGTTAAACCTAACCCTAATGCAAACCCCAACCCTAACACTTGTTACAAACCCAAACACTTGTTACAAACCACAATACCAACCCTCTGTGAGTAAAGATCTTAAATAAAAAATTAACATTTAAAAAAAAATTATAAAAACATTTTTAAAATTAAAAAATTATTTTTTTAAAAATCAACAAAAATAAAAAAATATACTTTGACACTTTTTGCAAACCCCTAACCCTAACGCAAACTCCTAACCCTAACGCAAACTTGTTACAAACCCAAACACTTGTTACAAACCCCAATACCAACCCTGTGTGAGTAAAGAACATAAAAAAAAAATTAAATTAAAAAAAAATTATACTAAAATTTTTAAATTAAAAAAATGTTTTTTTAAAAAATCAACAAAAATAAAAAAATATACTTTGTCACTTTTTGCAAACCACTAACCCTAACACAAACCCCTGAACCTAACCCTAAAGCAAACCCCAACCCTAACACTTGTTCCAAACCCAAACACTTGTTACAAACCACAATACCAACCCTCTGTGAGTAAAGAACATAAAAAAAAAAATTTAAAATTAAAAAAAAAATTATACAAAATTTTAAAAATTAAAAAAATATTGTTTTAAAAAATCAACAAAAATAAAAAAATATACTTTGACACTTTTTGCAAACCCCTAACCCTAACCGTAACCCAACTTATTGCCTCCTAAAATGTGCAAATATTTTGTGGCGCGCACTCCGTGCGCAGATGTTGCGAGCCTATGGGCTCGCCACCTAGCGGCAGCAAGGCAGCCCTCTTTCATCAAGAGAGCAAAACGAGATGAAGGAGTGTGAAACAGAGCGAAACGAGACGAAGGAGGATGAAAGAGAGCGAAACGAGACGAAGGAGGGTGAAAGTGAGCGAAACGAGATGAAGGAGGGTGAAAGAGAGCGAAAGGAGTCGAAGGAGGGTGAAAGAGAGCGGAACGAGATGAAGGAGGATGAAAGAGACCGAAATGAGGCGAAGGAGGGTGAAAGAGAGCGAAACAAGACGAAGGAGGGTGAAAGAGAGCGAAACAAGACGATGGAGGGTGAAAGAGAGGGAAACGAGAGGAAGGAGGGTGAAAGAGGGTGAAACGAGACAAAGGAGGGTGAAAGGGAGCGAAACGAGACGAAGGAGGGTAAAAGAGAGCGAATGGAGATGAAGGAGGGTGAAAGAGAGCGAAATGAGATGAAGGAGGGTGGAAGAGAGCGAAAGGAGTCGAAGGAGGGTGAAAGAGAGAGGACCGAGACGAAGGAGGGTGAAAGAGACCGAAACGAGACGAAGGAGGGTGAAAGAGAGCGGAACGAGACGAAGGAGGGTGAAAGTGAGCGAAGCGAGAAGAAGGAGGGTGAAAGAGAGCGAAACGAGACGAAGGAGGGTAAAAGAGAGAGAAAAGAGATGAAGGAAGGTCAAAGAGAGCGAAACAAGACAAAGGAGGGTGAAAGAGAGCGAAACGAGAAGAAGGAGGGTGAAAGAGAGCGAAACAAGAGGAAGGAGGGTGAAAGAGAGCGAAAGGAGACGAAGGAGGGTGAAAGAGAGCGAAATGAGACGAAGGAGGGTGAAAGAGTGCGAAAGGAGTCGAAGGAGGGTGAAAGAGAGTGGAACGAGACGAAGGAGGTTGAAAGAGACCGAAACGAGACGAAGCAGGGTGAAAGAGAGCGAAACGAGATGAAGTAGGGTGAAAGAGAGCAAAACGAGAAGAAGGAGGGTGAAAGAGAGCGAAACAAGATGAAGGAGGGTGAAAGAGAGCGAAACGAGATGAAGGAGGGTCAAAGAGAGCGAAACGAGACGAAGGAGGGTGAAAGAGAGCGAAACCAGACGATGGAGGGTGAAAGAGAGCGAAACGAGAGGAAGGAGGGTGAAAGAGAGCGAAACGAGATGAAGGAGGGTGAAAGAGAGCGAAACGAGACGAAGGAGGGTGAAAGTGAGCGAAACGAGACGAAGGAGGGTGAAAGAGGGCGGAATGAGACTAAGGAGGGTGAAAGAGAACGAAACGAGACGAAGGAGGGTGAAAGAGAGTGAAACGAGACGAAGGAGGGTGAAAGAGAACGAAACGAGACGAAGGTGGGTGGAACCGAGCGAAACAAGATGAAGGAGGGTGAAAGAGAGCGAAACGAGACGAAGGAGTGTGAAAGGGAGCAAAACGAGATGAAGGAGTGTAAAACAGAGCGAAACGAGACGAAGGAGGATGAAAGAGAGCTAAACGAGACGAAGGAGGGTCAAAGAGAGCGAAACGAGATGAAGGATGGTCAAAGAGGGCGAAACGAGAGGAAGGAGGGTGAAACAGGGCGAAGCGAGACGAAGGAGCATGAAAGAGAGCGAAACGAGATGAAGGAGGGTGAAAGAGAGCGAAATGAGACGTAAGAGTGTAAAAGAGAGCGAAATAAGACGGGGGAGGGTGAAAGAGAGCGTAACAAGACGAAGGAGGGTGAAAGAGAGCGAAACGAGACGATGGAGGGTGAGAGAGAGCGAAACGAGAGGATGGAATGTGAAAGAGAGCGAAACGAGACGAAGGAGGGTGAAAGAGAGCGAAACAAGACGAAGGAGGTTGAAAGAGAGCGAAACGAGAGGAAGGAAGGTGAAAGAGAGCGAAAGGAGATGAAGGAGGGTGAAAGAGAGCGAAACGAGACGAAGGAGGGTGAAAGAGAGCGAAACGAGACGAAGGAGGGTGAAAGAGAGCGAAAGGAGTCGAAGGAGGGTGAAAGAGAGCGGAGCGAGACGATGGAGGGTGAAAGAGAACGAAACGAGACGAAGAAGGGTGAAAGAGAGTGAAACGAGACGAAGCAGGGTGAAAGAGGGTGAAATGAGACGAAGGCGGGTGGAACAGAGCATAACAAGATGAAGGAGGGTGAACGAGAGCGAAACGAGATGAAGGAGGGTCAAAGAGAGGGAAACGAGAGGAAGGAGGGTGAAAGAGAGTGAAACGAGACAAAGGAGGGTGAAAGGGAGCGAAACGAGACGAAGGAGGGTAAAAGAGAGCGAATGGAGATGAAGGAGGGTGAAAGAGAGCGAAATGAGATGAAGGAGGGTGGAAGAGAGCGAAAGGAGTCGAAGGAGGGTGAAAGAGAGAGGACCGAGACGAAGGAGGGTGAAAGAGACCGAAACGAGACGAAGGAGGGTGAAAGAGAGCGGAACGAGACGAAGGAGGGTGAAAGAGAGCGGAACGAGACGAAGGAGGGTGAAAGAGAGCGAAACGAGACGAAGGAGGGTGAAAGAGAGAGAAAAGAGATGAAGGAGGGTCAAAGAGAGCGAAACAAGACAAAGGAGGGTGAAAGAGAGCGAAACGAGAAGAAGGAGGGTGAAAGAGAGCGAAACAAGAGGAAGGAGGGTGAAAGAGAGCGAAAGGAGACGAAGGAGGGTGAAAGAGAGCGAAATGAGACGAAGGAGGGTGAAAGAGTGCGAAAGGAGTCGAAGGAGGGTGAAAGAGAGTGGAACGAGACGAAGGAGGTTGAAAGAGACCGAAACGAGACGAAGCAGGGTGAAAGAGAGCGAAACGAGACGAAGTAGGGTGAAAGAGAGCAAAACGAGAAGAAGGAGGGTGAAAGAGAGCGAAACAAGATGAAGGAGGGTGAAAGAGAGCGAAACGAGATGAAGGAGGGTCAAAGAGAGCGAAACGAGACGAAGGAGGGTGAAAGAGAGCGAAACCAGACGATGGAGGGTGAAAGAGAGCGAAACGAGAGGAAGGAGGGTGAAAGAGAGCGAAACGAGATGAAGGAGGGTGAAAGAGAGCGAAACGAGACGAAGGAGGGTGAAAGTGAGCGAAACGAGACGAAAGAGGGTGAAAGAGGGCGGAATGAGACTAAGGAGGGTGAAAGAGAATGAAACGAGACGAAGGAGGGTGAAAGAGAGTGAAACGAGACGAAGGAGGGTGAAAGAGGACGAAACGAGACGAAGGTGGGTGGAACAGAGCGAAACAAGATGAAGGAGGGTGAAAGAGAGCGAAACGAGACGAAAGAGTGTGAAAGGGAGCAAAACGAGATGAAGGAGTGTAAAACAGAGCGAAACGAGACGAAGGAGGATGAAAGTAGGCTAAACGAGACGAAGGAGGGTCAAAGAGAGCGAAACGAGATGAAGGATGGTCAAAGAGGGCGAAACGAGAGGAAGGAGGGTGAAACAGGGCGAAGCGAGATGAAGGAGCATGAAAGAGAGCGAAACGAGATGAAGGAGGGTGAAAGAGAGCGAAATGAGACATAAGAGTGTAAAAGAGAGCGAAATAAGACGGGGGAGGGTGAAAGAGAGCGTAACAAGACGAAGGAGGGTGAAAGAGAGCGAAACGAGACGATGGAGGGTGAGAGAGAGCGAAACGAGAGGATGGAATGTGAAAGAGAGCGAAACGAGATGAAGGAGGGTGAAAGAGAGCGAAATGAGACGAAGGAGGGTGAAAGAGAGCGAAAAAAGAGGAAGGAGGGTGAAAGAGAGCGAAACAAGACAAAGGAGGGTGAAAGAGAGCGAAACCAGAGGAAGGAGGGTGAAAGAGAGCGAAACGAGACAAAGAAAGGTGAAAGAGAGCAAACGAGACGAAGGAGGGTGAAAGAGAGCGAAAGGAGGCGAAGGAGGGTGAAAGAGAGCGAAATGAGACGAAGGAGGGTGAAAGAGTCCGAAAGGAGTCGAAGGAGGGTGAAAGAGATTGGAACGAGACGAAGGAGGTTGAAAGAGACCGAAACAAGACGAAGCAGGGTGAAAGAGAGCGAAACGAGACGAAGGAGGTTGAAAGAGAGCGAAACGAGAAGAAGGAGGGTGAAAGATAGCGAAACGAGACGAAGGCGGGTGAAAGAGAGCGAAACGAGATGAAGGAGGGTCAAAGAGAGCGAAACGAGACGAAGGAGGGGGAAAGAGAGCGAAACCAGACGATGGAGGGTGAAAGAGAGCGAAACGAGAGGAAGGAGGGTGAAAGAGAGCGAAACGAGATGAAGGAGGGTGAAAGAGAGCGAAAGGAGTCGAAGGAGGGTGAAAGGGAGCGGAGCGAGACGAAGGAGGGTGAAAGAGAGCGAAACGAGACGAAGGAGGGTGAAAGAGAGCGAAAGGAGTCGAAGGAGGGTGAAAGAGAGCGGAGCGAGATGAAGGAGGGTGAAAGAGAACGAAACGAGACGAAGGAGGGTGAAAGAGAGTGAAACGAGACGAAGCAGGGTGAAAGAGGGTGAAATGAGACGAAGGCGGGTGAAACAGAGCATAACAAGACGAAGGAGGGTGAAAGAGAGCGAAACGAGATGAAGGAGGGTGAAAGAGAGCAAAACGAGATGAAGGAGTGTAAAACAGAGCGAAACGAGACGAAGGAGGATGAAACAGAGCTAAACGAGATGAAGGAGGGTCAAAGAGTGCGAAAGGAGTCGAAGGAGGGTGAAAGAGAGCGAAAAAAGAGGAAGGAGGGTGAAAGAGAGCGAAACGAGACAAAGGAGGGTGAAAGAGAGCGAAACCAGACGAAGGAGGGTGAAAGAGAGCGAAACGAGACAAAGAATGGTGAAAGAGAGCAAACGAGACGAAGGAGGGTGAAAGAGAGCGAAAGGAGGCGAAGGAGGGTGAAAGAGAGCGAAATGAGACGAAGGAGGGTGAAAGAGTGCGAAAGGAGTCGAAGGAGGGTGAAAGAAAGTGGAACGAGACGAAGGAGGTTGAAAGAGACCGAAACGAGACGAAGCAGGGTGAAAGAGAGCGAAACGAGACGAAGGAGGTTGAAAGAGAGCGAAACGAGAAGAAGGAGGGTGAAAGAGAGCGAAACGAGACGAAGGCGGGTGAAAGAGAGCGAAACGAGATGAAGGAGGGTCAAAGAGAGCGAAACAAGACGAAGGAGGGTGAAAGAGAGCGAAACGAGATGAAGGAGGGTCAAAGAGAGCGAAACGAGACGAAGGAGGGTGAAAGAGAGAGAAACCAGACGATGGAGGGTGAAAGAGAGCGAAACGAGAGGAAGGAGGGTTAAAGAGAGCGAAACGAGATGAAGGAGGGTGAAAGAGAGCGAAACGAGACGAAGGAGGGTGAAAGGGAGCGAAACGAGACGAAGGAGGGTGAAAGAGGACGAAACGAGACGAAGGAGGGTGAAAGAGAACGAAACGAGACGAAGGAGGGTGAAAGAGAGTGAAACGAGACGAAGGAGGGCGAAACGAGACGAAGGTGGGTGGAACAGAGCGAAACAAGATGAAGGAGGGTGAAAGAGAGCAATACGAGACGAAGGAGTGTGAAAGGGAGCAAAACGAGATGAAGGAGTGTAAAACAGAGCGAAACGAGACGAAGGAGGATGAAAGAGAGCTAAACGAGACGAAGGAGGGTCAAAGAGAGCGAAACGAGATGAAGGATGGTCAAAGAGGGCGAAACAAGAGGAAGGAGGGTGAAACAGGGCGAAGCGAGACGAAGGAGCATGAAAGAGAGCGAAACGAGATGAAGGAGGGTGAAAGAGAGCGAAATGAGACGTAAGAGTGGAAAAGAGAGCGAAATAAGACGGGGGAGGGTGAAAGAGAGCGTAACAAGACGAAGGAGGGTGAAAGAGAGCGAAACGAGACGATGGAGGGTGAGAGAGAGCGAAACGAGAGGATGGAATGTGAAAGAGAGCGAAACGAGACGAAGGAGGGTGAAAGAGAGCGAAACAAGACGAAGGAGGTTGAAAGAGAGCGAAACGAGAGGAAGGAAGGTGAAAGAGAGCGAAAGGAGATGAAGGAGGGTGAAAGAGAGCGAAACGAGACGAAGGAGGGTGAAAGAGAGCGAAACGAGACGAAGGAGGGTGAAAGAGAGCGAAAGGAGTCGAAGGAGGGTGAAAGAGAGCGGAGCGAGACGAAGGAGGGTGAAAGAGAACGAAACGAGACGAAGGAGGGTGAAAGAGAGTGAAACGAGACGAAGCAGGGTGAAAGAGGGTGAAATGAGACGAAGGCGGGTGGAACAGAGCATAACAAGACGAAGGAGGGTGAAAGAGAGCGAAACGAGATGAAGGAGGGTGAAAGAGAGCAAAACTAGATGAAGGAGTGTAAAACAGAGCGAAACGAGACGAAGGAGGATGAAACAGAGCTAAACGAGATGAAGGAGGGTCGAAGAGTGCGAAAGGAGTTGAAGGAGGGTGAAAGAGAGCGAAAAAAGAGGAAGGAGGGTGAAAGATAGCGAAACGAGACAAAGGAGGGTGAAAGAGAGCGAAACCAGACGAAGGAGGGTGAAAGAGAGCGAAACGAGACAAAGAAAGGTGAAAGAGAGGAAACGAGACGAAGGAGGGTGAAAGAGAGCGAAAGGAGGCGAAGGAGGGTGAAAGAGAGCGAAATGAGATGAAGGAGGGTGAAAGAGTGCGAAAGGAGTCGAAGGAGGGTGAAAGAGAGTGGATCGAGACGAAGGAGGTTGAAAGAGACCGAAACGAGACGAAGCAGGGTGAAAGAGAGCGAAACGAGATGAAGGAGGTTGAAAGAGAGCGAAACGAGAAGAAGGAGGGTGAAAGAGAGCGAAACGAGACGAAGGCGGGTGAAAGAGAGCGAAACGAGATGAAGGAGGGTCAAAGAGAGCGAAACGAGACGAAGGAGGGTGAAAAAGAGCGAAACCAGACGCTGGAGGGTGAAAGAGAGCGAAACGAGAGGAAGGAGGGTGAAAGAGAGCGAAACGAGATGAAGGAGGGTGAAAGAGAGCGAAACGAGACGAAGGAGGGTGAAAGAGAGCGAAACGAGACGAAGGAGGGTGAAAGAGAGCGAAAGGAGTCGAAGGAGGGTGAAAGAGAGCGGAGCGAGACGAAGGAGGGTGAAAGAGAGCGAAACGAGACGAAGGAGGGTGAAAGAGAGCGAAAGGAGTCGAAGGAGGGTGAAAGAGAGCGGAGCGGGACGAAGGAGGGTGAAAGAGAACGAAATGAGACGAAGGAGGGTGAAAGAGAGTGAAACGAGACGAAGCAGGGTGAAAGAGGGTGAAATGAGACGAAGGCGGAGGGAACAGAGCATAACAAGACGAAGGAGGGTGAAAGAGAGCGAAACGAGATGAAGGAGGGTGAAAGAGAGCAAAACGAGATGAAGGAGTGTAAAACAGAGCGAAACGAGACGAAGGAGGATGAAACAGAGCTAAACGAGATGAAGGAGGGTCAAAGAGTGCGAAAGGAGTCGAAGGAGGGTGAAAGCAGCGAAAAAAGAGGAAGGAGGGTGAAAGAGAGCGAAACGAGACAAAGGATGGTGAAAGAGAGCGAAACCAGACGAAGGAGGGTGAAAGAGAGCGAAACGAGACAAAGAAAGGTGAAAGAGAGCAAACGAGACGAAGGAGGGTGAAAGAGAGCGAAAGGAGGCGAAGGAGGGTGAAAGAGAGCGAAATGAGACGAAGGAGGGTGAAAGAGTGCGAAAGGAGTCGAAGGAGGTTGAAAGAGAGTGGAACGAGACGAAGGAGGTTGAAAGAGACCGAAACGAGACGAAGCAGGGTGAAAGAGAGCGAAACGAGACGAAGGAGGTTGAAAGAGAGCGAAACGAGAAGAAGGAGGGTGAAAGATAGCGAAACGAGACGAAGGCGGGTGAAAGAGAGCGAAACGAGATGAAGGAGGGTCAAAGAGAGCAAAACGAGACGAAGGAGGGTGAAAGAGAGCGAAACCAGACGATGGAGGGTGAAAGAGAGCGAAACGAGAGGAAGGAGGGTGAAAGAGAGCGAAACGAGATGAAGGAGGGTCAAAGAGAGCGCAACGAGACGAAGGAGGGTGAAAGAGAGCGAAACCAGACGATGGAGGGTGAAAGAGAGCGAAACGAGAGGAAGGAGGGTGAAAGAGAGCGAAACGAGATGAAGGAGGGTGAAAGAGAGCGAAACGAGACGAAGGAGGGTGAAAGAGAGCGAAACGAGACGAAGGAGGGTGAAAGAGGGCGAAACGAGACGAAGGAGGGTGAAAGAGAATGAACGAGACGAAGGAGGGTGAAAGAGAGTGAAACGAGACGAATGAGGGTGAAAGAGGGCGGAACGAGACGAAGGTGGTTGGAACAGAGCGAAACAAGATGAAGGAGGGTGAAAGAGAGCGAAACGAGACGGAGGAGTGTGAAAGGGAGCAAAACGAGACAAAGGAGTGTAAAACAGAGCGAAACGAGACGAAGGAGGATGAAAGAGAGCTAAACGAGACGAAGGAGGGTCAAAGAGAGCGAAACGAGATGAAGGATGGTCAAAGAGGGCGAAACGAGAGGAAGGAGGGTGAAAGAGAGTGAAACGAGACGAAGCAGGGTGAAAGAGGGTGAAATGAGACGAAGGCGGAGGGAACAGAGCATAACAAGACGAAGGAGGGTGAAAGAGAGCGAAACGAGATGAAGGAGGGTGAAAGAGAGCAAAACGAGATGAAGGAGTGTAAAACAGAGCGAAACGAGACGAAGGAGGATGAAACAGAGCTAAACGAGATGAAGGAGGGTCAAAGAGTGCGAAAGGAGTCGAAGGAGGGTGAAAGCAGCGAAAAAAGAGGAAGGAGGGTGAAAGAGAGCGAAACGAGACAAAGGATGGTGAAAGAGAGCGAAACCAGACGAAGGAGGGTGAAAGAGAGCGAAACGAGACAAAGAAAGGTGAAAGAGAGCAAACGAGATGAAGGAGGGTGAAAGAGAGCGAAAGGAGGCGAAGGAGGGTGAAAGAGAGCGAAATGAGACGAAGGAGGGTGAAAGAGTGCGAAAGGAGTCGAAGGAGGTTGAAAGAGAGTGGAACGAGACGAAGGAGGTTGAAAGAGACCGAAACGAGACGAAGCAGGGTGAAAGAGAGCGAAACGAGACGAAGGAGGTTGAAAGAGAGCGAAACGAGAAGAAGGAGGGTGAAAGATAGCGAAACGAGACGAAGGCGGGTGAAAGAGAGCGAAACGAGATGAAGGAGGGTCAAAGAGAGCAAAACGAGACGAAGGAGGGTGAAAGAGAGCGAAACCAGACGATGGAGGGTGAAAGAGAGCGAAACGAGAGGAAGGAGGGTGAAAGAGAGCGAAACGAGATGAAGGAGGGTCAAAGAGAGCGCAACGAGACGAAGGAGGGTGAAAGAGAGCAAAACCAGAAGATGGAGGGTGAAAGAGAGCGAAACGAGAGGAAGGAGGGTGAAAGAGAGCGAAACGAGATGAAGGAGGGTGAAAGAGAGCGAAACGAGACGAAGGAGGGTGAAAGAGAGCGAAACGAGACGAAGGAGGGTGAAAGAGGGCGAAACGAGACGAAGGAGGGTGAAAGAGAATGAACGAGACGAAGGAGGGTGAAAGAGAGTGAAACGAGACGAATGAGGGTGAAAGAGGGCGGAACGAGACGAAGGTGGTTGGAACAGAGCGAAACAAGATGAAGGAGGGTGAAAGAGAGCGAAACGAGACGGAGGAGTGTGAAAGGGAGCAAAACGAGACAAAGGAGTGTAAAACAGAGCGAAACGAGACGAAGGAGGATGAAAGAGAGCTAAACGAGACGAAGGAGGGTCAAAGAGAGCGAAACGAGATGAAGGATGGTCAAAGAGGGCGAAACGAGAGGAAGGAGGGTGAAACAGGGCGAAGTGAGACGAAGGAGCATGAAAGAGAGCGAAACGAGATGAAGGAGGGTGAAAGAGAGCGAAATGAGACGTAAGAGTGTAAAAGAGAGCGAAATAAGACGGGGGAGGGTGAAAGAGAGCGTAACAAGACGAAGGAGGGTGAAAGAGAGCGAAACGAGACGATGGAGGGTGAAAGAGAGCGAAACGAGAGGATGGAATGTGAAAGAGTGCGAAACGAGATGAAGGAGGGTGAAAGAGAGCGAAACAAGACGAAGGAGGTTGAAAGAGAGCAAAACCAGACGAAGGAGGGTGAAAGAGAGCGAAACGAGACAAAGAAGGGTGAAAGAGAGCAAACGAGACGAAGGAGGGTGAAAGAGAGCGAAAGGAGGCGAAGGAGGGTGAAAGAGAGCGAAATGAGACGACGGAGGGTGAAAGAGTGCGAAAGGAGTCTAAGGAGGGTGAAAGAGAGTGGAACGAGACGAAGGAGGTTGAAAGAGACCGAAACGAGACGAAGCAGGGTGAAAGAGAGCGAAACGAGACGAAGGAGGTTGAAAGAGAGCAAAACGAGAAGAAGGAGGGTGAAAGAGAGCGAAACGAGACGAAGGCGGGTGAAAGAGAGCGAAACGAGATGAAGGAGGGTCAAAGAGAGCGAAACAAGACGAAGGAGGGTGAAAGAGAGCGAAACCAGACGATGGAGGGTGAAAGAGAGTGAAACGAGAGGAAGGAGGGTGAAAGAGAGCGAAACGAGATAATGGAGGGTGAAAGAGAGCGAAACCAGACGAAGGAGGGTGAAAGAGAGCGAAACGAGACGAAGGAGGGTGAAAGAGAGCGAAAGGAGTCGAAGGAGGGTGAAAGAGAGCGGAGCGAGACGAAGGAGGGTGAAAGAGAATGAAACGAGACGAAGGAGGGTGAAAGAGAGTGAAACGAGACGAAGGAGGGTGAAAGAGGACGAAACGAGACGAAGGTGCGTGGAACAGAGCGAAACAAGATGAAGGAGGGTGAAAGAGAGCGAAACGAGACGAAGGAGGGTGAAAGGGAGCAAAACGAGATGAAGGAGTGTAAAACAGAGCGAAACGAGACGAAGGAGGATGAATGAGAGCTAAACGAGATGAAGGAGGGTCAAAGAGAGCGAAACGAGATGAAGGAGGGTCAAAGAGGGCGAAACGAGAGGAAGGAGGGTGAAACAGGGCGAAGCGAGACGAAGGAGCATGAAAGAGAGCGAAACGAGATGAAGGAGGGTAAAAGAGAGCGAAATGAGACGTAAGAGTGTAAAAGAGAGCGAAATAAGACGGGGAGGGTGAAAGAGAGCGCAACAAGACGAAGGAGGGTGAAAGAGAGCGAAACGAGATGATGGAGGGTGAAAGGGAACGAAACGAGAGGATGGAATGTGAAAGAGAGCGAAACGAGACGAAGGGGGCTGAAAGAGAGCGCAACAAGACGAAGGAGGGTGAAAGAGAGTGAAACGAGAGGAAGGAAGGTGAAAGAGAGCGAAAGGAGATGAAGGAGGGTGAAAGAGAGCGAAACGAGACGAAGGAGGGTGAAAGAGAGCGAAACGAGACGAAGGAGGGTGAAAGAGAGCGAAAGGAGTCGAAGGAGGGTGAAAGAGAGCGGAGCGAGACGAAGGAGGGTGAAAGAGAACGAAACGAGACGAAGGAGGGTGAAAGAGAGTGAAACGAGACGAAGCAGGGTGAAAGAGGGTGAAATGAGACGAAGGCGGGTGGAACAGAGCATAACAAGACGAAGGAGGGTGAAAGAGAGCGAAACGAGATGAAGGAGGGTGAAAGAGAGCGAAACGAGATGAAGGAGGGTGAAAGAGAGCAAAACGAGATGAAGGAGTGTAAAACAGAGCGAAACGAGACGAAGGAGGATGAAACAGAGCTAAACGAGATGAAGGAGGGTCAAAGAGTGCGAAAGGATTCGAAGGAGGGTGAAAGTGTGCGAAAAAAGAGGAAGGAGGGTGAAGGAGAGCGAAACGAGACAAAGGAGGGTGAAAGAGAGCAAAACCAGACGAAGGAGGGTGAAAGAGAGCGAAACGAGACAAAGAAAGGTGAAAGAGAGCGAAATGAGACGAAGGAGGGTGAAAGAGTGCGAAAGGAGTCGAAGGAGGGTGAAAGAGAGTGGAACGAGATGAAGGAGGTTGAAAGAGACTGAAACGAGACGAAACAGGGTGAAAGAGAGCGAAACGAGACGAAGGAGGTTGAAAGAGAGCGAAACGAGAAGAAGGAGGGTGAAAGAGAGCGAAACGAGACGAAGGCGGGTGAAAGAGAGCGAAACGAGATGAAGGAGGGTCAAAGAGAGCGAAACAAGACGAAGGAGGGTGAAAGAGAGCGAAACGAGACGAAGGAGGGTGAAAGAGAGCGAAAGGAGTCGAAGGAGGGTGAAAGAGAGCGGAGCGAGACGAAGGAGGGTGAAAGAGAATGAAACGAGACGAAGGAGGGTGAAAGAGAGTGAAACGAGACGAAGGAGGGTGAAAGAGGACGAAACGAGACGAAGGTGCGTGGAACAGAGCGAAACAAGATGAAGGAGGGTGAAAGAGAGCGAAACGAGACGAAGGAGGGTGAAAGGGAGCAAAACGAGATGAAGGAGTGTAAAACAGAGCGAAACGAGACGAAGGAGGATGAATGAGAGCTAAACGAGATGAAGGAGGGTCAAAGAGAGCGAAACGAGATGAAGGAGGGTCAAAGAGGGCGAAACGAGAGGAAGGAGGGTGAAACAGGGCGAAGCGAGACGAAGGAGCATGAAAGAGAGCGAAACGAGATGAAGGAGGGTAAAAGAGAGCGAAATGAGACGTAAGAGTGTAAAAGAGAGCGAAATAAGACGGGGAGGGTGAAAGAGAGCGCAACAAGACGAAGGAGGGTGAAAGAGAGCGAAACGAGATGATGGAGGGTGAAAGGGAACGAAACGAGAGGATGGAATGTGAAAGAGAGCGAAACGAGACGAAGGGGGCTGAAAGAGAGCGCAACAAGACGAAGGAGGGTGAAAGAGAGTGAAACGAGAGGAAGGAAGGTGAAAGAGAGCGAAAGGAGATGAAGGAGGGTGAAAGAGAGCGAAACGAGATGAAGGAGGGTGAAAGAGAGCGAAACGAGACGAAGGAGGGTGAAAGAGAGCGAAAGGAGTCGAAGGAGGGTGAAAGAGAGCGGAGCGAGACGAAGGAGGGTGAAAGAGAACGAAACGAGACGAAGGAGGGTGAAAGAGAGTGAAACGAGACGAAGCAGGGTGAAAGAGGGTGAAATGAGACGAAGGCGGGTGGAACAGAGCATAACAAGACAAAGGAGGGTGAAAGAGAGCGAAACGAGATGAAGGAGGGTGAAAGAGAGCAAAACGAGATGAAGGAGTGTAAAACAGAGCGAAACGAGACGAAGGAGGATGAAACAGAGCTAAACGAGATGAAGGAGGGTCAAAGAGTGCGAAAGGAGTCGAAGGAGGGTGAAAGTGAGCGAAAAAAGAGGAAGGAGGGTGAAAGAGAGCGAAACGAGACAAAGGAGGGTGAAAGAGAGCAAAACTAGACGAAGGAGGGTGAAAGAGAGCGAAACGAGACAAAGAAAGTTGAAAGAGAGCAAACGAGACGAAGGAGGGTGAAAGAGAGCGAAAGGAGGCGAAGGAGGGTGAAAGAGAGCGAAATGAGACGAAGGAGGGTGAAAGAGTGCGAAAGGAGTCGAAGGAGGGTGAAAGAGAGTGGAACGAGACGAAGGAGGTTGAAAGAGACCGAAACGAGACGAAGCAGGTTGAAAGAGAGCGAAACGAGAGGAAGGAGGTTGAAAGAGAGCGAAACGAGAAGAAGGAGGGTGAAAGAGAGCGAAACGAGACGAAGGAGGGCGAAAGAGAGCGAAACGAGATGAAGGAGGGTCAAAGAGAGCGAAACGAGACGAAGGAGGGTGAAAGAGAGCGAAACCAGACGATGGAGGGTGAAAGAGAGCGAAACGAGAGGAAGGAGGGTGAAAGAGAGCGAAACGAGATGAAGGAGGGTGAAAGAGAGCGAAACGAGACGAAGGAGGGTGAAAGAGAGCGAAACAAGACGAAGGAGGGTGAAAGAGAGCGAAAGGAGTCGAAGGAGGGTGAAAGAGAGCGGAGCGAGATCGAAGGAGGGTGAAAGAGAATGAAACGAGGCGAAGGAGGGTGAAAGAGAGTGAAACGAGATGAAGGAGGGTGAAAGAGGACGAAACGAGACGAAGGTGGGTGGAACAGAGCGAAACAAGATGAAGGAGGGTGAAAGAGAGCGAAACGAGATGAAGGAGGGTGAAAGGGAGCAAAACGAGATGAAGGAGTGTAAAACAGAGCGAAACGAGACGAAGGAGGATGACTGAGAGCTAAACGAGACGAAGGAGGGTCAAAGAGAGCGAAACGAGATGAAGGAGGGTCAAAGAGGGCGAAACGAGAGGAAGGAGGGTGAAACAGGGCGAAGCGAGACGAAGGAGCATGAAAGAGAGCGAAACGAGATGAAGGAGGGTAAAAGAGAGCGAAATGAGACGTAAGAGTGTAAAAGAGAGCGAAATAAGACGGAGGAGGGTGAAAGAGAGCGTAACAAGACGAAGGAGGGTGAAAGAGAGCGAAACGAGATGATGGAGGGTGAAAGAGAGCGAAACGGGAGGATGGAATGTGAAAGAGAGCGAAACGAGACGAAGGAGGGTGAAAGAGAGCGCAACAAGACGAAGGAGGGTGAAAGAGAGCGAAACGAGAGGAAGGAAGGTGAAAGAGAGCGAAAGGAGATGAAGGAGGGTGAAAGAGAGCAAAACGAGACGAAGGAGGGTGAAAGAGAGCGAAACGAGACGAAGGAGGGTGAAAGAGAGAGAAAGGAGTCGAAGGAGGGTGAAAGAGAGCGGAGCGAGACGAAGGAGGGTGAAAGAGAACGAAACGAGACGAAGGAGGGTGAAAGAGAGTGAAACGAGACGAAGGAGGGTGAAAGAGGGCGAAATGAGACGGATGAGTGTAAAAGAGAGCGAAACAAGATGGGGAGGGTGAAAGAGAGCGAAACTAGACGAAGGAGGGCGAAAGAGAGCGAAACGAGACGATGGAGGATGAAAGAGAGCGAAACGAGAGGATTGAATGTGAAAGAGAGCGAAACGAGATGAAGGATGGTCAAAGAGGGCGAAACGTGATGAAGGAGGGTGAAAGAGAGCGAAACGAGACGAAGGAGGGTGAAAGAGAGCGAAAGGAGTCGAAGGAGGGTGAAAGAGAGCGGAACGAGACGAAGGACGACGAAAGAGACCGAAACGAGGCGAAGGAGGTTGAAAGAGAGCGAAACAAGACGAAGGAGGGTGAAAGAGAGCGAAACAAGAGGAAGGAGGGTGAAAGAGACCGAAACGAGATGAAGGAGGGTGAAAGAGAGCGAAACGAGATGAAGGAGGGTGAAAGAGAGCAAAACGAGACGAAGGAGGGTGAAAGAGAGCGAAACGAGACAAAGAAAGGTGAAAGAGAGCGAATCGAGACGAAGGAGGGTGAAAGAGAGCGAAAGGAGACGAAGGAGGGTGAAAGAGAGCGAAATGAGACGAAGGAGGGTGAAAGAGTGCGAAAGGAGTCGAAGGAGGGTGAAAGAGAGTGGAACGAGACGAAGGAGGTTGAAAGAGTCCGAAACGAGACGAAGCAGGGTGAAAGAGAGCGAAACGAGACGAAGTACGGTGAAAGAGAGCGAAACGAGAAGAAGGAGGGTGAAAGAGAGCGAAACAGGACGAAGGAGGGTGAAAGAGAGCGAAACGAGATGAAGGAGGGTCAAAGAGAGCGAAACGAGACGAAGGAGGGTGAAAGAGAGCGAAACCAGACGATGGAGGGTGAAAGAGAGCGAAACGAGAGGTAGGAGGGTAAAAGAGAGCGAAACGAGATGAAGGGGTGTGAAAGAGAGCGAAACGAGACGAAGGAGGGTGAAAGAGGGCGAAACGAGACGAAGGAGGGTGAAAGAGGGCGAAACGAGACGAAGGAGGGTGAAAGAGAACGAAACGAGACGAAGGAGGGTGAAAGAGAGTGAAACGAGACGAAGGAGGGTGAAAGAGAGCGAAACGAGACGAAGGAGGGTGAAAGAGAGCGAAACGAGAAGAAGGAGGATGAATGATAGCGAAACACGAGGAAGGGGGGTGCAAGAGACCGAAACGAGGCGAAGGAGGGTGAAAGAGAGTGAAACAAGATGAAAGGGTGAAAGAGAGGAAAACGAGACGAAGGAGTGTGAAACAGAGCGAAACGAGACGAAGGAGGATGAAAGAGAGCGAAACGAGACGAAGGAGGGTGAAAGAGAGCGAAACAGGACGAAGGAGGGTGAAAGAGAGCGAAACGAGATGAAGGAGGGTCAAAGAGAGCGAAACGAGACGAAGGAGGGTGAAAAAGAGCGAAACCAGACGATGGAGGGTGAAAGAGAGCGAAACGAGAGGTAGGAGGGTAAAAGAGAGCGAAACGAGATGAAGGAGTGTGAAAGAGAGCGAAACGAGACGAAGGAGGGTGAAAGAGGGCGAAACGAGACGAAGGAGGGTGAAAGAGGGCGAAACGAGACGAAGGAGGGTGAAAGAGAACGAAACGAGACGAAGGAGGGTGAAAGAGAGTGAAACGAGACGAAGGAGGGTGAAAGAGAGCGAAACGAGACGAAGGAGGGTGAAAGAGAGCGAAACGAGAAGAAGGAGGATGAATGATAGCGAAACACGAGGAAGGGGGGTGCAAGAGACCGAAACGAGGCGAAGGAGGGTGAAAGACAGTGAAACAAGATGAAAGGGTGAAAGAGAGGAAAACGAGACGAAGGAGTGTGAAACAGAGCGAAACGAGACGAAGGAGGATGAAAGAGAGCGAAACGAGACGAAGGAGGGTGAAAGTGAGCGAAACGAGACGAAGGAGGGTGAAAGAGAGCGAAAGGAGTCGAAGGAGGGTGAAAGAGAGCGGAACGAGATGAAGGAGAATGAAAGAGACCGAAACGAGGCGAAGGAGGGTGAAAGAGAGCGAAACAAGACGAAGGAGGGTGAAAGAGAGCGAAACAAGACGATGGAGGGTGAAAGAGAGGGAAACGAGAGGAAGGAGGGTGAAAGAGAACGAAACGAGACGAAGGAGGGTGAAAGAGAGCAAAACGAGATGAAGGAGTGTAAAACAGAGCGAAACGAGACGATGGAGGATGAAACAGAGCTAAACGAGATGAAGGAGGGTGAAAGAGAGCGAAATGAGACGAAGGAGGGTGAAAGAGTGCGAAAGGAGACGAAGGAGGTTGAAAGAGAGTGGAACGAGACGAAGGAGGTTGAAAGAGACCGAAACGAGACGAAGCAGGGTGAAAGAGAGCGAAACGAGAAGAAGGAGGGTGAAAGATAGCGAAACGAGACGAAGGCGGGTGAAAGAGAGCGAAACGAGATGAAGGAGGGTCAAAGAGAGCAAAACGAGACGAAGGAGGGTGAAAGAGAGCGAAACCAGACGATGGAGGGTGAAAGAGAGCGAAACGAGAGGAAGGAGGGTGAAAGAGAGCGAAACGAGATGAAGGAGGGTCAAAGAGAGCGCAACGAGACGAAGGAGGGTGAAAGAGAGCGAAACCAGACGATGGAGGGTGAAAGAGAGCGAAACGAGAGGAAGGAGGGTGAAAGAGAGCGAAACGAGATGAAGGAGGGTGAAAGAGAGCGAAACGAGACGAAGGAGGGTGAAAGAGAGCGAAACGAGACGAAGGAGGGTGAAAGAGAGCGAAACGAGATGAAGGAGGGTGAAAGAGAGCGAAACGAGACGAAGGAGGGTGAAAGAGAGCGAAACAAGACGAAGGAGGGTGAAAGAGAGCGAAAGGAGTCGAAGGAGGGTGAAAGAGAGCGGAGCGAGATCGAACGAGGGTGAAAGAGAATGAAACGAGGCGAAGGAGGGTGAAAGAGAGTGAAACGAGATGAAGGAGGGTGAAAGAGGACGAAACGAGACGAAGGTGGGTGGAACAGAGAGAAACAAGATGAAGGAGGGTGAAAGAGAGCGAAACGAGATGAAGGAGGGTGAAAGGGAGCAAAACGAGATGAAGGAGTGTAAAACAGAGCGAAACGAGACGAAGGAGGATGACTGAGAGCTAAACGAGACGAAGGAGGGTCAAAGAGAGCGAAACGAGATGAAGGAGGGTCAAAGAGGGCGAAACGAGAGGAAGGAGGGTGAAACAGGGCGAAGCGAGACGAAGGAGCATGAAAGAGAGCGAAACGAGATGAAGGAGGGTAAAAGAGAGCGAAATGAGACGTAAGAGTGTAAAAGAGAGCGAAATAAGACGGAGGAGGGTGAAAGAGAGCGTAACAAGACGAAGGAGGGTGAAAGAGAGCGAAACGAGATGATGGAGGGTGAAAGAGAGCGAAACGGGAGGATGGAATGTGAAAGAGAGCGAAACGAGACGAAGGAGGGTGAAAGAGAGCGCAACAAGACGAAGGAGGGTGAAAGAGAGCGAAACGAGAGGAAGGAAGGTGAAAGAGAGCGAAAGGAGATGAAGGAGGGTGAAAGAGAGCAAAACGAGACGAAGGAGGGTGAAAGAGAGCGAAACGAGACGAAGGAGGGTGAAAGAGAGCGAAAGGAGTCGAAGGAGGGTGAAAGAGAGCGGAGCGAGACGAAGGAGGGTGAAAGAGAACGAAACGAGACGAAGGAGGGTGAAAGAGAGTGAAACGAGACGAAGGAGGGTGAAAGAGGGCGAAATGAGACGGATGAGTGTAAAAGAGAGCGAAACAAGATGGGGAGGGTGAAAGAGAGCGAAACTAGACGAAGGAGGGCGAAAGAGAGCGAAACGAGACGATGGAGGATGAAAGAGAGCGAAACGAGAGGATTGAATGTGAAAGAGAGCGAAACGAGATGAAGGATGGTCAAAGAGGGCGAAACGTGATGAAGGAGGGTGAAAGAGAGCGAAACGAGACGAAGGAGGGTGAAAGAGAGCGAAAGGAGTCGAAGGAGGGTGAAAGAGAGCGGAACGAGACGAAGGACGACGAAAGAGACCGAAACGAGGCGAAGGAGGTTGAAAGAGAGCGAAACAAGACGAAGGAGGGTGAAAGAGAGCGAAACAAGAGGAAGGAGGGTGAAAGAGACCGAAACGAGATGAAGGAGGGTGAAAGAGAGCGAAACGAGATGAAGGAGGGTGAAAGAGAGCAAAACGAGACGAAGGAGGGTGAAAGAGAGCGAAACGAGACAAAGAAAGGTGAAAGAGAGCGAATCGAGACGAAGGAGGGTGAAAGAGAGCGAAAGGAGACGAAGGAGGGTGAAAGAGAGCGAAATGAGACGAAGGAGGGTGAAAGAGTGCGAAAGGAGTCGAAGGAGGGTGAAAGAGAGTGGAACGAGACGAAGGAGGTTGAAAGAGTCCGAAACGAGACGAAGCAGGGTGAAAGAGAGCGAAACGAGACGAAGTACGGTGAAAGAGAGCGAAACGAGAAGAAGGAGGGTGAAAGAGAGCGAAACAGGACGAAGGAGGGTGAAAGAGAGCGAAACGAGATGAAGGAGGGTCAAAGAGAGCGAAACGAGACGAAGGAGGGTGAAAGAGAGCGAAACCAGACGATGGAGGGTGAAAGAGAGCGAAACGAGAGGTAGGAGGGTAAAAGAGAGCGAAACGAGATGAAGGGGTGTGAAAGAGAGCGAAACGAGACGAAGGAGGGTGAAAGAGGGCGAAACGAGACGAAGGAGGGTGAAAGAGGGCGAAACGAGACGAAGGAGGGTGAAAGAGAACGAAACGAGACGAAGGAGGGTGAAAGAGAGTGAAACGAGACGAAGGAGGGTGAAAGAGAGCGAAACGAGACGAAGGAGGGTGAAAGAGAGCGAAACGAGAAGAAGGAGGATGAATGATAGCGAAACACGAGGAAGGGGGGTGCAAGAGACCGAAACGAGGCGAAGGAGGGTGAAAGAGAGTGAAACAAGATGAAAGGGTGAAAGAGAGGAAAACGAGACGAAGGAGTGTGAAACAGAGCGAAACGAGACGAAGGAGGATGAAAGAGAGCGAAACGAGACGAAGGAGGGTGAAAGAGAGCGAAACAGGACGAAGGAGGGTGAAAGAGAGCGAAACGAGATGAAGGAGGGTCAAAGAGAGCGAAACGAGACGAAGGAGGGTGAAAAAGAGCGAAACCAGACGATGGAGGGTGAAAGAGAGCGAAACGAGAGGTAGGAGGGTAAAAGAGAGCGAAACGAGATGAAGGAGTGTGAAAGAGAGCGAAACGAGACGAAGGAGGGTGAAAGAGGGCGAAACGAGACGAAGGAGGGTGAAAGAGGGCGAAACGAGACGAAGGAGGGTGAAAGAGAACGAAACGAGACGAAGGAGGGTGAAAGAGAGTGAAACGAGACGAAGGAGGGTGAAAGAGAGCGAAACGAGACGAAGGAGGGTGAAAGAGAGCGAAACGAGAAGAAGGAGGATGAATGATAGCGAAACACGAGGAAGGGGGGTGCAAGAGACCGAAACGAGGCGAAGGAGGGTGAAAGACAGTGAAACAAGATGAAAGGGTGAAAGAGAGGAAAACGAGACGAAGGAGTGTGAAACAGAGCGAAACGAGACGAAGGAGGATGAAAGAGAGCGAAACGAGACGAAGGAGGGTGAAAGTGAGCGAAACGAGACGAAGGAGGGTGAAAGAGAGCGAAAGGAGTCGAAGGAGGGTGAAAGAGAGCGGAACGAGATGAAGGAGAATGAAAGAGACCGAAACGAGGCGAAGGAGGGTGAAAGAGAGCGAAACAAGACGAAGGAGGGTGAAAGAGAGCGAAACAAGACGATGGAGGGTGAAAGAGAGGGAAACGAGAGGAAGGAGGGTGAAAGAGAACGAAACGAGACGAAGGAGGGTGAAAGAGAGCAAAACGAGATGAAGGAGTGTAAAACAGAGCGAAACGAGACGATGGAGGATGAAACAGAGCTAAACGAGATGAAGGAGGGTGAAAGAGAGCGAAATGAGACGAAGGAGGGTGAAAGAGTGCGAAAGGAGTCGAAGGAGGTTGAAAGAGAGTGGAACGAGACGAAGGAGGTTGAAAGAGACCGAAACGAGACGAAGCAGGGTGAAAGAGAGCGAAACGAGACGAAGGAGGTTGAAAGAGAGCGAAACGAGAAGAAGGAGGGTGAAAGATAGCGAAACGAGACGAAGGCGGGTGAAAGAGAGCGAAACGAGATGAAGGAGGGTCAAAGAGAGCAAAACGAGACGAAGGAGGGTGAAAGAGAGCGAAACCAGACGATGGAGGGTGAAAGAGAGCGAAACGAGAGGAAGGAGGGTGAAAGAGAGCGAAACGAGATGAAGGAGGGTCAAAGAGAGCGCAACGAGACGAAGGAGGGTGAAAGAGAGCGAAACCAGACGATGGAGGGTGAAAGAGAGCGAAACGAGAGGAAGGAGGGTGAAAGAAAGCGAAACGAGATGAAGGAGGGTGAAAGAGAGCGAAACGAGACGAAGGAGGGTGAAAGAGAGCGAAACGAGACGAAGGAGGGTGAAAGAGGGCGAAACGAGACGAAGGAGGGTGAAAGAGAATGAACGAGACGAAGGAGGGTGAAAGAGAGTGAAACGAGACGAATGAGGGTGAAAGAGGGCGGAACGAGACGAAGGTGGTTGGAACAGAGCGAAACAAGATGAAGGAGGGTGAAAGAGAGCGAAACGAGACGGAGGAGTGTGAAAGGGAGCAAAACGAGACAAAGGAGTGTAAAACAGAGCGAAACGAGACGAAGGAGGATGAAAGAGAGCTAAACGAGACGAAGGAGGGTCAAAGAGAGCGAAACGAGATGAAGGATGGTCAAAGAGGGCGAAACGAGAGGAAGGAGGGTGAAACAGGGCGAAGTGAGACGAAGGAGCATGAAAGAGAGCGAAACGAGATGAAGGAGGGTGAAAGAGAGCGAAATGAGACGTAAGAGTGTAAAAGAGAGCGAAATAAGACGGGGGAGGGTGAAAGAGAGCGTAACAAGACGAAGGAGGGTGAAAGAGAGCGAAACGAGACGATGGAGGGTGAAAGAGAGCGAAACGAGAGGATGGAATGTGAAAGAGTGCGAAACGAGATGAAGGAGGGTGAAAGAGAGCGAAACAAGACGAAGGAGGTTGAAAGAGAGCAAAACCAGACGAAGGAGGGTGAAAGAGAGCGAAACGAGACAAAGAAGGGTGAAAGAGAGCAAACGAGACGAAGGAGGGTGAAAGAGAGCGAAAGGAGGCGAAGGAGGGTGAAAGAGAGCGAAATGAGACGACGGAGGGTGAAAGAGTGCGAAAGGAGTCTAAGGAGGGTGAAAGAGAGTGGAACGAGACGAAGGAGGTTGAAAGAGACCGAAACGAGACGAAGCAGGGTGAAAGAGAGCGAAACGAGACGAAGGAGGTTGAAAGAGAGCAAAACGAGAAGAAGGAGGGTGAAAGAGAGCGAAACGAGACGAAGGGGGGTGAAAGAGAGCGAAACGAGATGAAGGAGGGTCAAAGAGAGCGAAACAAGACGAAGGAGGGTGAAAGAGAGCGAAACCAGACGATGGAGGGTGAAAGAGAGTGAAACGAGAGGAAGGAGGGTGAAAGAGAGCGAAACGAGATGATGGAGGGTGAAAGAGAGCGAAACCAGACGAAGGAGGGTGAAAGAGAGCGAAACGAGACGAAGGAGGGTGAAAGAGAGCGAAAGGAGTCGAAGGAGGGTGAAAGAGAGCGGAGCGAGACGAAGGAGGGTGAAAGAGAATGAAACGAGACGAAGGAGGGTGAAAGAGAGTGAAACGAGACGAAGGAGGGTGAAAGAGGACGAAACGAGACGAAGGTGCGTGGAACAGAGCGAAACAAGATGAAGGAGGGTGAAAGAGAGCGAAACGAGACGAAGGAGGGTGAAAGGGAGCAAAACGAGATGAAGGAGTGTAAAACAGAGCGAAACGAGACGAAGGAGGATGAATGAGAGCTAAACGAGATGAAGGAGGGTCAAAGAGAGCGAAACGAGATGAAGGAGGGTCAAAGAGGGCGAAACGAGAGGAAGGAGGGTGAAACAGGGCGAAGCGAGACGAAGGAGCATGAAAGAGAGCGAAACGAGATGAAGGAGGGTAAAAGAGAGCGAAATGAGACGTAAGAGTGTAAAAGAGAGCGAAATAAGACGGGGAGGGTGAAAGAGAGCGCAACAAGACGAAGGAGGGTGAAAGAGAGCGAAACGAGATGATGGAGGGTGAAAGGGAACGAAACGAGAGGATGGAATGTGAAAGAGAGCGAAACGAGACGAAGGGGGCTGAAAGAGAGCGCAACAAGACGAAGGAGGGTGAAAGAGAGTGAAACGAGAGGAAGGAAGGTGAAAGAGAGCGAAAGGAGATGAAGGAGGGTGAAAGAGAGCGAAACGAGACGAAGGAGGGTGAAAGAGAGCGAAACGAGACGAAGGAGGGTGAAAGAGAGCGAAAGGAGTCGAAGGAGGGTGAAAGAGAGCGGAGCGAGACGAAGGAGGGTGAAAGAGAACGAAACGAGACGAAGGAGGGTGAAAGAGAGTGAAACGAGACGAAGCAGGGTGAAAGAGGGTGAAATGAGACGAAGGCGGGTGGAACAGAGCATAACAAGACGAAGGAGGGTGAAAGAGAGCGAAACGAGATGAAGGAGGGTGAAAGAGAGCGAAACGAGATGAAGGAGGGTGAAAGAGAGCAAAACGAGATGAAGGAGTGTAAAACAGAGCGAAACGAGACGAAGGAGGATGAAACAGAGCTAAACGAGATGAAGGAGGGTCAAAGAGTGCGAAAGGATTCGAAGGAGGGTGAAAGTGTGCGAAAAAAGAGGAAGGAGGGTGAAGGAGAGCGAAACGAGACAAAGGAGGGTGAAAGAGAGCAAAACCAGACGAAGGAGGGTGAAAGAGAGCGAAACGAGACAAAGAAAGGTGAAAGAGAGCGAAATGAGACGAAGGAGGGTGAAAGAGTGCGAAAGGAGTCGAAGGAGGGTGAAAGAGAGTGGAACGAGATGAAGGAGGTTGAAAGAGACTGAAACGAGACGAAACAGGGTGAAAGAGAGCGAAACGAGACGAAGGAGGTTGAAAGAGAGCGAAACGAGAAGAAGGAGGGTGAAAGAGAGCGAAACGAGACGAAGGCGGGTGAAAGAGAGCGAAACGAGATGAAGGAGGGTCAAAGAGAGCGAAACAAGACGAAGGAGGGTGAAAGAGAGCGAAACGAGACGAAGGAGGGTGAAAGAGAGCGAAAGGAGTCGAAGGAGGGTGAAAGAGAGCGGAGCGAGACGAAGGAGGGTGAAAGAGAATGAAACGAGACGAAGGAGGGTGAAAGAGAGTGAAACGAGACGAAGGAGGGTGAAAGAGGACGAAACGAGACGAAGGTGCGTGGAACAGAGCGAAACAAGATGAAGGAGGGTGAAAGAGAGCGAAACGAGACGAAGGAGGGTGAAAGGGAGCAAAACGAGATGAAGGAGTGTAAAACAGAGCGAAACGAGACGAAGGAGGATGAATGAGAGCTAAACGAGATGAAGGAGGGTCAAAGAGAGCGAAACGAGATGAAGGAGGGTCAAAGAGGGCGAAACGAGAGGAAGGAGGGTGAAACAGGGCGAAGCGAGACGAAGGAGCATGAAAGAGAGCGAAACGAGATGAAGGAGGGTAAAAGAGAGCGAAATGAGACGTAAGAGTGTAAAAGAGAGCGAAATAAGACGGGGAGGGTGAAAGAGAGCGCAACAAGACGAAGGAGGGTGAAAGAGAGCGAAACGAGATGATGGAGGGTGAAAGGGAACGAAACGAGAGGATGGAATGTGAAAGAGAGCGAAACGAGACGAAGGGGGCTGAAAGAGAGCGCAACAAGACGAAGGAGGGTGAAAGAGAGTGAAACGAGAGGAAGGAAGGTGAAAGAGAGCGAAAGGAGATGAAGGAGGGTGAAAGAGAGCGAAACGAGATGAAGGAGGGTGAAAGAGAGCGAAACGAGACGAAGGAGGGTGAAAGAGAGCGAAAGGAGTCGAAGGAGGGTGAAAGAGAGCGGAGCGAGACGAAGGAGGGTGAAAGAGAACGAAACGAGACGAAGGAGGGTGAAAGAGAGTGAAACGAGACGAAGCAGGGTGAAAGAGGGTGAAATGAGACGAAGGCGGGTGGAACAGAGCATAACAAGACGAAGGAGGGTGAAAGAGAGCGAAACGAGATGAAGGAGGGTGAAAGAGAGCAAAACGAGATGAAGGAGTGTAAAACAGAGCGAAACGAGACGAAGGAGGATGAAACAGAGCTAAACGAGATGAAGGAGGGTCAAAGAGTGCGAAAGGAGTCGAAGGAGGGTGAAAGTGAGCGAAAAAAGAGGAAGGAGGGTGAAAGAGAGCGAAACGAGACAAAGGAGGGTGAAAGAGAGCAAAACTAGACGAACGAGGGTGAAAGAGAGCGAAACGAGACAAAGAAAGTTGAAAGAGAGCAAACGAGACGAAGGAGGGTGAAAGAGAGCGAAAGGAGGCGAAGGAGGGTGAAAGAGAGCGAAATGAGACGAAGGAGGGTGAAAGAGTGCGAAAGGAGTCGAAGGAGGGTGAAAGAGAGTGGAACGAGACGAAGGAGGTTGAAAGAGACCGAAACGAGACGAAGCAGGTTGAAAGAGAGCGAAACGAGAGGAAGGAGGTTGAAAGAGAGCGAAACGAGAAGAAGGAGGGTGAAAGAGAGCGAAACGAGACGAAGGCGGGTGAAAGAGAGCGAAACGAGATGAAGGAGGGTCAAAGAGAGCGAAACGAGACGAAGGAGGGTGAAAGAGAGCGAAACCAGACGATGGAGGGTGAAAGAGAGCGAAACGAGAGGAAGGAGGGTGAAAGAGAGCGAAACGAGATGAAGGAGGGTGAAAGAGAGCGAAACGAGACGAAGGAGGGTGAAAGAGAGCGAAACAAGACGAAGGAGGGTGAAAGAGAGCGAAAGGAGTCGAAGGAGGGTGAAAGAGAGCGGAGCGAGATCGAAGGAGGGTGAAAGAGAATGAAACGAGGCGAAGGAGGGTGAAAGAGAGTGAAACGAGATGAAGGAGGGTGAAAGAGGACGAAACGAGACGAAGGTGGGTGGAACAGAGCGAAACAAGATGAAGGAGGGTGAAAGAGAGCGAAACGAGATGAAAGAGGGTGAAAGGGAGCAAAACGAGATGAAGGAGTGTAAAACAGAGCGAAACGAGACGAAGGAGGATGACTGAGAGCTAAACGAGACGAAGGAGGGTCAAAGAGAGCGAAACGAGATGAAGGAGGGTCAAAGACGGCGAAACGAGAGGAAGGAGGGTGAAACAGGGCGAAGCGAGACGAAGGAGCATGAAAGAGAGCGAAACGAGATGAGGGAGGGTAAAAGAGAGCGAAATGAGACGTAAGAGTGTAAAAGAGAGCGAAATAAGACGGAGGAGGGTGAAAGAGAGCGTAACAAGACGAAGGAGGGTGAAAGAGAGCGAAACGAGATGATGGAGGGTGAAAGAGAGCGAAACGGGAGGATGGAATGTGAAAGAGAGCGAAACGAGACGAAGGAGGGTGAAAGAGAGCGCAACAAGACGAAGGAGGGTGAAAGAGAG
The DNA here is from genome assembly GCF_047496885.1 of Scyliorhinus torazame. Taxonomy (NCBI): domain Eukaryota; kingdom Metazoa; phylum Chordata; class Chondrichthyes; order Carcharhiniformes; family Scyliorhinidae; genus Scyliorhinus; species Scyliorhinus torazame. The sequence continues at coordinate 32,782 of NW_027308116.1, read as the reverse complement.
CGAAACGAGAGGAAGGAAGGTGAAAGAGAGCGAAAGGAGATGAAGGAGGGTGAAAGAGAGCAAAACGAGACGAAGGAGGGTGAAAGAGAGCGAAACGAGACGAAGGAGGGTGAAAGAGAGCGAAAGGAGTCGAAGGAGGGTGAAAGAGAGCGGAGCGAGACGAAGGAGGGTGAAAGAGAACGAAACGAGACGAAGGAGGGTGAAAGAGAGTGAAACGAGACGAAGGAGGGTGAAAGAGGGCGAAATGAGACGGATGAGTGTAAAAGAGAGCGAAACAAGATGGGGAGGGTGAAAGAGAGCGAAACTAGACGAAGGAGGGCGAAAGAGAGCGAAACGAGACGATGGAGGATGAAAGAGAGCGAAACGAGAGGATTGAATGTGAAAGAGAGCGAAACGAGATGAAGGATGGTCAAAGAGGGCGAAACGTGATGAAGGAGGGTGAAAGAGAGCGAAACGAGACGAAGGAGGGTGAAAGAGAGCGAAAGGAGTCGAAGGAGGGTGAAAGAGAGCGGAACGAGACGAAGGACGACGAAAGAGACCGAAACGAGGCGAAGGAGGTTGAAAGAGAGCGAAACAAGACGAAGGAGGGTGAAAGAGAGCGAAACAAGAGGAAGGAGGGTGAAAGAGACCGAAACGAGATGAAGGAGGGTGAAAGAGAGCGAAACGAGATGAAGGAGGGTGAAAGAGAGCAAAACGAGACGAAGGAGGGTGAAAGAGAGCGAAACGAGACAAAGAAAGGTGAAAGAGAGCGAATCGAGACGAAGGAGGGTGAAAGAGAGCGAAAGGAGACGAAGGAGGGTGAAAGAGAGCGAAATGAGACGAAGGAGGGTGAAAGAGTGCGAAAGGAGTCGAAGGAGGGTGAAAGAGAGTGGAACGAGACGAAGGAGGTTGAAAGAGTCCGAAACGAGACGAAGCAGGGTGAAAGAGAGCGAAACGAGACGAAGTACGGTGAAAGAGAGCGAAACGAGAAGAAGGAGGGTGAAAGAGAGCGAAACAGGACGAAGGAGGGTGAAAGAGAGCGAAACGAGATGAAGGAGGGTCAAAGAGAGCGAAACGAGACGAAGGAGGGTGAAAGAGAGCGAAACCAGACGATGGAGGGTGAAAGAGAGCGAAACGAGAGGTAGGAGGGTAAAAGAGAGCGAAACGAGATGAAGGGGTGTGAAAGAGAGCGAAACGAGACGAAGGAGGGTGAAAGAGGGCGAAACGAGACGAAGGAGGGTGAAAGAGGGCGAAACGAGACGAAGGAGGGTGAAAGAGAACGAAACGAGACGAAGGAGGGTGAAAGAGAGTGAAACGAGACGAAGGAGGGTTAAAGAGAGCGAAACGAGACGAAGGAGGGTGAAAGAGAGCGAAACGAGAAGAAGGAGGATGAATGATAGCGAAACACGAGGAAGGGGGGTGCAAGAGACCGAAACGAGGCGAAGGAGGGTGAAAGAGAGTGAAACAAGATGAAAGGGTGAAAGAGAGGAAAACGAGACGAAGGAGTGTGAAACAGAGCGAAACGAGACGAAGGAGGATGAAAGAGAGCGAAACGAGACGAAGGAGGGTGAAAGAGAGCGAAACAGGACGAAGGAGGGTGAAAGAGAGCGAAACGAGATGAAGGAGGGTCAAAGAGAGCGAAACGAGACGAAGGAGGGTGAAAAAGAGCGAAACCAGACGATGGAGGGTGAAAGAGAGCGAAACGAGAGGTAGGAGGGTAAAAGAGAGCGAAACGAGATGAAGGAGTGTGAAAGAGAGCGAAACGAGACGAAGGAGGGTGAAAGAGGGCGAAACGAGACGAAGGAGGGTGAAAGAGGGCGAAACGAGACGAAGGAGGGTGAAAGAGAACGAAACGAGACGAAGGAGGGTGAAAGAGAGTGAAACGAGACGAAGGAGGGTGAAAGAGAGCGAAACGAGACGAAGGAGGGTGAAAGAGAGCGAAACGAGAAGAAGGAGGATGAATGATAGCGAAACACGAGGAAGGGGGGTGCAAGAGACCGAAACGAGGCGAAGGAGGGTGAAAGACAGTGAAACAAGATGAAAGGGTGAAAGAGAGGAAAACGAGACGAAGGAGTGTGAAACAGAGCGAAACGAGACGAAGGAGGATGAAAGAGAGCGAAACGAGACGAAGGAGGGTGAAAGTGAGCGAAACGAGACGAAGGAGGGTGAAAGAGAGCGAAAGGAGTCGAAGGAGGGTGAAAGAGAGCGGAACGAGATGAAGGAGAATGAAAGAGACCGAAACGAGGCGAAGGAGGGTGAAAGAGAGCGAAACAAGACGAAGGAGGGTGAAAGAGAGCGAAACAAGACGATGGAGGGTGAAAGAGAGGGAAACGAGAGGAAGGAGGGTGAAAGAGAACGAAACGAGACGAAGGAGGGTGAAAGAGAGCAAAACGAGATGATGGAGTGTAAAACAGAGCGAAACGAGACGATGGAGGATGAAACAGAGCTAAACGAGATGAAGGAGGGTCAAAGAGTGCGAAAGGAGTCGAAGGAGGGTGAAAGTGAGCGAAAAAAGAGGAAGGAGGGTGAAAGAGAGCGAAACGAGACAAAGGAGGGTGAAAGAGAGCAAAACCAGACGAAGGAGGGTGAAAGAGAGCGAAACGAGACAAAGAAAGTTGAAAGAGAGCAAACGAGACGAAGGAGGGTGAAAGAGAGCGAAAGGAGGCGAAGGAGGGTGAAAGAGAGCGAAATGAGACGAAGGAGGGTGAAAGAGTGCGAAAGGAGTCGAAGGAGGGTGAAAGAGAGTGGAACGAGACGAAGGAGGTTGAAAGAGACCGAAACGAGACGAAGCAGGTTGAAAGAGAGCGAAACGAGACGAAGGAGGTTGAAAGAGAGCGAAACGAGAAGAAGGAGGGTGAAAGAGAGCGAAACGAGACGAAGGCGGGTGAAAGAGAGCGAAACGAGATGAAGGAGGGTCAAAGAGAGCGAAACGAGACGAAGGAGGGTGAAAGAGAGCGAAACCAGACGATGGAGGGTGAAAGAGAGCGAAACGAGAGGAAGGAGGGTGAAAGAGAGCGAAACGAGATGAAGGAGGGTGAAAGAGAGCGAAACGAGACGAAGGAGGTTGAAAGAGAGCGAAACAAGACAAAGGAGGGTGAAAGAGAGCGAAAGGAGTCGAAGGAGGGTGAAAGAGAGCGGAGCGAGATCGAAGGAGGGTGAAAGAGAATGAAACGAGACGAAGGAGGGTGAAAGAGAGTGAAACGAGACGAAGGAGGGTGAAAGAGGATGAAACGAGACGAAGGTGGGTGGAACAGAGCGAAACAAGATGAAGGAGGGTGAAAGAGAGCGAAACGAGATGAAGGAGGATGAAAGGGAGCAAAACGAGATGAAGGAGTGTAAAACAGAGCGAAACGAGACGAAGGAGGATGAATGAGAGCTAAACGAGACGAAGGAGGGTCAAAGAGAGCGAAACGAGATGAAGGAGGGTCAAAGAGGGCGAAACGAGAGGAAGGAGGGTGAAACAGGGCGAAGCGAGACGAAGGAGCATGAAAGAGAGCGAAACGAGATGAAGGAGGGTAAAAGAGAGCGAAATGAGACGTAAGGGTGTAAAAGAGAGCGAAATAAGACGGAGGAGGGTGAAAGAGAGCGTAACAAGACGAAGGAGGGTGAAAGAGAGCGAAACGAGATGATGGAGGGTGAAAGAGAGCGAAACGGGAGGATGGAATGTGAAAGAGAGCGAAACGAGACGAAGGAGGGTGAAAGAGAGCGCAACAAGACGAAGGAGGGTGAAAGAGAGCGAAACAAGAGGAAGGAAGGTGAAAGAGAGCGAAAGGAGATGAAGGAAGGTGAAAGAGAGCAAAACGAGACGAAGGAGGGTGAAAGAGAGCGAAACGAGACGACGGAGGGTGAAAGAGAGCGAAAGGAGTCGAAGGAGGGTGAAAGAGAGCGGAGCGAGACGAAGGAGGGTGAAAGAGAACCAAACGAGACGAAGGGGGGTGAAAGAGAGTGAAACGAGACGAAGGAGGGTGAAAGAGGGCGAAATGAGACGAATGAGTGTAAAAGAGAGCGAAACAAGATGGGGAGGGTGAAAGAGAGCGAAACTAGACGAAGGAGGGTGAAAGAGAGCGAAACGAGACGATGGAGGGTGAAAGAGAGCGAAACGAGAGGATGGAATGTGAAAGAGAGCGAAACGAGATGAAGGATGGTCAAAGAGGGCGAAACGTGATGAAGGAGGGTGAAAGAGAGCGAAAGGAGTCGAAGGAGGGTGAAAGAGAGCGGAACGAGACGAAGGAGGACGAAAGAGACCGAAACGAGGCGAAGGAGGTTGAAAGAGAGCGAAACAAGACGAAGGAGGGTGAAAGAGAGCGAAACAAGAGGAAGGAGGGTGAAAGAGACCGAAACGAGATGAAGGAGTGTGAAAGAGAGCGAAACGAGATGAAGGAGGGTGAAAGAGAGCAAAACGAGACGAAGGAGGGTGAAAGAGAGCGAAACGAGACGAAGAAAGGTGAAAGAGAGCGAAACGAGACGAAGGAGGGTGAAAGAGAGCGAAAGGAGACGAAGGAGGGTGAAAGAGAGCGAAATGAGACGAAGGAGGGTGAAAGAGTGCGAAAGGAGTCGAAGGAGGGTGAAAGACAGTGGAACGAGACGAAGGAGGTTGAAAGAGACCGAAACGAGACGAAGCAGGGTGAAAGAGAGCGAAACGAGACGAAGTAGGGTGAAAGAGAGCGAAACGAGAAGAAGGAGGGTGAAAGAGAGCGAAACAGGACGAAGGAGGGTGAAAGAGAGCGAAACGAGATGAAGGAGGGTCAAAGAGAGCGAAACGAGACGAAGGAGGGTGAAAGAGAGCGAAACCAGACTATGGAGGGTGAAAGAGAGCGAAACGAGAGGAAGGAGGGTAAAAGAGAGCGAAACGAGATGAAGGAGTGTGAAAGAGAGCGAAACGAGACGAAGGAGGGTGAAAGAGGGCGAAACGAGACGAAGGAGGGTGAAAGAGAGCGAAACGAGACGAAGGAGGGTGAAAGAGAACGAAACGAGACGAAGGAGGGTGAAAGAGAGTGAAACGAGACGAAGGAGGGTGAAAGAGAGCGAAACGAGACGAAGGAGGGTGAAAGAGAGCGAAACGAGAAGAAGGAGGGTGAATGATAGCGAAACACGAGGAACGAGGGTGCAAGAGACCGAAACGAGACGAAGGAGGGTGAAAGAGAGTGAAACAAGATGAAAGGGTGAAAGAGAGCAAAACGAGACGAAGGAGTGTGAAACAGAGCGAAACGAGACGAAGGAGGATGAAAGAGAGCGAAACGAGACGAAGGAGGGTGAAAGTGAGCGAAACGAGACGAAGGAGGGTGAAAGAGAGCGAAACGAGGCGAAGGAGGGTGAAAGAGAGCGAAACAAGACGAAGGAGGGTGAAAGAGAGCGAAACAAGACGATGGAGGGTGAAAGAGAGGGAAACGAGAGGAAGGAGGCTGAAAGAGAGTGAAACGAGACAAAGGAGGGTGAAAGGGAGCGAAACGAGACGAAGGAGGGTAAAAGAGAGCGAATGGAGACGAAGGAGGGTGAAAGAGAGCGAAATGAGATGAAGGAGGGTGGAAGAGAGCGAAAGGAGTCGAAGGAGGGTGAAAGAGAGAGGAACGAGACGAAGGAGGGTGAAAGAGACCGAAACGAGACGAAGGAGGGTGAAAGAGAGCGGAACGAGACGAAGGAGGGTGAAAGTGAGCGAAGCGAGAAGAAGGATGGTGAAAGAGAGCGAAACGAGACGAAGGAGGGTGAAAGAGAGAGAAAAGAGATGAAGGAGGGTCAAAGAGAGCGAAACAAGACAAAGGAGGGTGAAAGAGAGCGAAACGAGAAGAAGGAGGGTGAAAGAGAGCGAAACAAGAGGAAGGAGGGTGAAAGAGAGCGAAAGGAGACGAAGGAGGGTGAAAGAGAGCGAAATGAGATGAAGGAGGGTGAAAGAGTGCGAAAAGAGTCGAAGGAGGGTGAAAGAGAGTGGAACGAGACGAAGTAGGGTGAAAGAGAGCAAAACGAGAAGAAGGAGGGTGAAAGAGAGCGAAACAAGATGAAGGAGGGTGAAAGAGAGCGAAACGAGATGAAGTAGCGTCAAAGAGAGCGAAACGAGACGAAGGAGGGTGAAAGAGAGCGAGACCAGACGATGGAGGGTGAAAGAGAGCGAAACGAGAGGAAGGAGGGTGAAAGAGAGCGAAACGAGATGAAGGAGGGTGAAAGAGAGCGAAACGAGACGAAGGAGGGTGAAAGAGAGCGAAACGAGACGAAGGAGGGTGAAAGAGGGTGAAATGAGACGAAGGAGGGTGAAAGAGAACGAAACGAGACGAAGGAGGGTGAAAGAGAGTGAAACGAGACGAAGGAGGGTGAAAGAGGACGAAACGAGACGAAGGTGGGTGGAACAGAGCGAAACAAGATGAAGGAGGGTGAAAGAGAGCGAAACGAGACGAAGGAGTGTGAAAGGGAGCAAAACGAGATGAAGGAGTGTAAAACAGAGCGAAACGAGACGAAGGAGGATGAAAGAGAGCTAAACGAGACGAAGGAGGGTCAAAGAGAGCGAAACGAGATGAAGGATGGTCAAAGAGGGCGAAACGAGAGGAAGGAGGGTGAAACAGGGCGAAGCGAGACAAAGGAGCATGAAAGAGAGCGAAACGAAATGAAGGAGGGTGAAAGAGAGCGAAATGAGACGTAAGAGTGTAAAAGAGAGCGAAATAAGACGGGGGAGGGTGAAAGAGAGCGTAACAAGACGAAGGAGGGTGAAAGAGAGCGAAACGAGGCGATGGAGGGTGAGAGAGAGCGAAACGAGAGGATGGAATGTGAAAGAGAGCGAAACGAGACGAAGGAGGGTGAAAGAGAGCGAAACAAGATGAAGGAGGTTGAAAGAGAGCGAAACGAGAGGAAGGAAGGTGAAAGAGAGCGAAAGGAGATGAAGGAGGGTGAAAGAGAGCGAAACGAGACGAAGGAGGGTGAAAGAGAGCGAAACGAGACGAAGGAGGGTGAAAGAGAGCGAAAGGAGTCGAAGGAGGGTGAAAGAGAGCGGAGCGAGACGAAGGAGGGTGAAAGAGAACGAAACGAGACGAAGGAGGGTGAAAGAGAGTGAAACGAGACGAAGCAGGGTGAAAGAGGGTGAAATGAGACGAAGGCGGGTGGAACAGAGCATAACAAGACGAAGGAGGGTGAAAGAGAGCGAAACGAGATGAAGGAGGGTGAAAGAGAGCAAAACGAGATGAAGGAGTGTACAACAGAGCGAAACGAGACGAAGGAGGATGAAACAGAGCTAAACGAGATGAAGGAGGGTCAAAGAGTGCGAAAGGAGTCGAAGGAGGGTGAAAGAGAGCGAAAAAAGAGGAAGGAGGGTGAAAGAGAGCGAAACAAGACAAAGGAGGGTGAAAGAGAGCGAAACCAGACGAAGGAGGGTGAAAGAGAGCGAAACGAGACAAAGAAAGGTGAAAGAGAGCAAACGAGACGAAGGAGGGTGAAAGAGAGCGAAAGGAGGCGAAGGAGGGTGAAAGAGAGCGAAATGAGACGAAGGAGGGTGAAAGAGTGCGAAAGGAGTCGAAGGAGGGTGAAAGAGAGTGGAACGAGACGAAGGAGGTTGAAAGAGACCGAAACGAGACGAAGCAGGGTGAAAGAGAGCGAAACGAGACGAAGGAGGTTGAAAGAGAGCGAAACGAGAAGAAGGAGGGTGAAAGAGAACAAAACGAGACGAAGGCGGGTGAAAGAGAGCGAAACGAGATGAAGGAGGGTCAAAGAGAGCGAAACGAGACGAAGGAGGGTGAAAGAGAGCGAAACCAGACGATGGAGGGTGAAAGAGAGCGAAACGAGAGGAAGGAGGGTGAAAGAGAGCGAAACGAGATGAAGGAGGTTGAAAGAGAGCGAAACGAGACGAAGGAGGGTGAAAGAGAGCGAAGCGAGACGAAGGAGGGTGAAAGAGAGCGAAAGGAGTCGAAGGAGGGTGAAAGAGAGCGGAGCGAGACGAAGGAGGGTGAAAGAGAGCGAAACGAGACGAAGGAGGGTGAAAGAGAGCGAAAGGAGTCGAAGGAGGGTGAAAGAGAGCGGAGCGAGACGAAGGAGGGTGAAAGAGAACGAAACGAGACGAAGGAGGGTGAAAGAGAGTGAAACGAGACGAAGCAGGGTGAAAGAGGGTGAAATGAGACGAAGGCGGGTGGAACAGAGCATAACAAGACGAAGGAGGGTGAAAGAGAGCGAAACGAGATGAAGGAGGGTGAAAGAGAGCAAAACGAGATGAAGGAGTGTAAAACAGAGCGAAACGAGACGAAGGAGGATGAAACAGAGCTAAACGAGATGAAGGAGGGTCAAAGAGTGCGAAAGGAGTCGAAGGAGGGTGAAAGAGAGCGAAAAAAGAGGAAGGAGGGTGAAAGAGAGCGAAACGAGACAAAGGAGGGTGAAAGAGAGCGAAACCAGACGAAGGAGGGTGAAAGAGAGCGAAACGAGACAAAGAATGGTGAAAGAGAGCAAACGAGACGAAGGAGGGTGAAAGAGAGCGAAAGGAGGCGACCGAGGGTGAAAGAGAGTGAAATGAGACGAAGGAGGGTGAAAGAGTGCGAAAGGAGTCGAAGGAGGGTGAAAGAAAGTGGAACGAGACGAAGGAGGTTGAAAGAGACCGAAACGAGACGAAGCAGGGTGAAAGAGAGCGAAACGAGACGAAGGAGGGTGAAAGAGAGCGAAACGAGACGAAGGCGGGTGAAAGAGAGCGAAACGAGATGAAGGAGGGTCAAAGAGAGCGAAACAAGATGAAGGAGGGTGAAAGAGAGCGAAACGAGATGAAGGAGGGTCAAAGAGAGCGAAACGAGACGAAGGAGGGTGAAAGAGAGCGAAACCAGACGATGGAGGGTGAAAGAGAGTGAAACGAGAGGAAGGAGGGTGAAAGAGAGCGAAACGAGAAGAAGGAGGGTGAAAGAGAGCGAAACGAGAAGAAGGAGGGTGAAAGAGAGCGAAACGAGACGAAGGCGGGTGAAAGAGAGCGAAACGAGATGAAGGAGGGTCAAAGAGAGCGAAACAAGACGAAGGTGGGTGAAAGAGAGCGAAACGAGATGAAGGAGGGTCAAAGAGAGCGAAACGAGACGAAGGAGGGTGAAAGAGAGCGAAACCAGACGATGGAGGGTGAAAGAGAGCGAAACGAGAGGAAGGAGGGTGAAAGAGAGCGAAACGAGATGGAGGGTGAAAGAGAGCGAAACGAGACGAAGGAGGGTGAAAGGGAGCGAAACGAGACGAAGGAGGGTGAAAGAGGACGAAACGAGACGAAGGAGGGTGAAAGAGAACGAAACGAGACGAAGGAGGGTGAAAGAGAGTGAAACGAGACGAAGGAGGTTGAAAGAGGGCGAAACGAGACGAAGGTGGGTGGAACAGAGCGAAACAAGATGAAGGAGGGTGAAAGAGAGCGAAACGAGACGAAGGAGTGTGAAAGGGAGCAAAACGAGATGAAGGAGTGTAAAACAGAGCGAAACGAGACGAAGGAGGATGAAAGAGAGCTAAACGAGACGAAGGAGGGTCAAAGAGAGCGAAACGAGATGAAGGATGGTCAAAGAGGGCGAAACGAGAGGAAGGAGGGTGAAACAGGGCGAAGCGAGACGAAGGAGCATGAAAGAGAGCGAAACGAGATGAAGGAGGGTGAAAGAGAGCGAAATGAGACGTAAGAGTGTAAAAGAGAGCGAAATAAGACGGGGGAGGGTGAAAGAGAGCGTAACAAGACGAAGGAGGGTGAAAGAGAGCGAAACGAGACGATGGAGGGTGAGAGAGAGCGAAACGAGAGGATGGAATGTGAAAGAGAGCGAAACGAGACGAAGGAGGGTGAAAGAGAGCGAAACAAGACGAAGGAGGTTGAAAGAGAGCGAAACGAGAGGAAGGAAGGTGAAAGAGAGCGAAAGGAGATGAAGGAGGGTGAAAGAGAGCGAAACGAGACGAAGGAGGGTGAAAGAGAGCGAAACGAGATGGAGGGTGAAAGAGAGCGAAACGAGACGAAGGAGGGTGAAAGGGAGCGAAACGAGACGAAGGAGGGTGAAAGAGGACGAAACGAGACGAAGGAGGGTGAAAGAGAACGAAACGAGACGAAGGAGGGTGAAAGAGAGTGAAACGAGACGAAGGAGGTTGAAAGAGGGCGAAACGAGACGAAGGTGGGTGGAACAGAGCGAAACAAGATGAAGGAGGGTGAAAGAGAGCGAAACGAGACGAAGGAGTGTGAAAGGGAGCAAAACGAGATGAAGGAGTGTAAAACAGAGCGAAACGAGACGAAGGAGGATGAAAGAGAGCTAAACGAGACGAAGGAGGGTCAAAGAGAGCGAAACGAAATGAAGGATGGTCAAAGAGGGCGAAACGAGAGGAAGGAGGGTGAAACAGGGCGAAGCGAGACGAAGGAGCATGAAAGAGAGCGAAACGAGATGAAGGAGGGTGAAAGAGAGCGAAATGAGACGTAAGAGTGTAAAAGAGAGCGAAATAAGACGGGGGAGGGTGAAAGAGAGCGTAACAAGACGAAGGAGGGTGAAAGAGAGCGAAACGAGACGATGGAGGGTGAGAGAGAGCGAAACGAGAGGATGGAATGTGAAAGAGAGCGAAACGAGACGAAGGAGGGTGAAAGAGAGCGAAACAAGACGAAGGAGGTTGAAAGAGAGCGAAACGAGAGGAAGGAAGGTGAAAGAGAGCGAAAGGAGATGAAGGAGGGTGAAAGAGAGCGAAACGAGACGAAGGAGGGTGAAAGAGAGCGAAACGAGACGAAGGAGGGTGAAAGAGAGCGAAAGGAGTCGAAGGAGGGTGAAAGAGAGCGGAGCGAGACGAAGGAGGGTGAAAGAGAACGAAACGAGACGAAGAAGGGTGAAAGAGAGTGAAACGAGACGAAGCAGGGTGAAAGAGGGTGAAATGAGACGAAGGCGGGTGGAACAGAGCATAACAAGATGAAGGAGGGTGAACGAGAGCGAAACGAGATGAAGGAGGGTGAAAGAGAGCAAAACTAGATGAAGGAGTGTAAAACAGAGCGAAACGAGACGAAGGAGGATGAAACAGAGCTAAACGAGATGAAGGAGGGTCAAAGAGTGCGAAAGGAGTCGAAGGAGGGTGAAAGAGAGCGAAAAAAGAGGAAGGAGGGTGAAAGAGAGCGAAACGAGACAAAGGAGGGTGAAAGAGAGCGAAACCAGACGAAGGAGGGTGAAAGAGAGCGAAACGAGACAAAGAAAGGTGAAAGAGAGGAAACGAGACGAAGGAGGGTGAAAGAGAGCGAAAGGAGGCGAAGGAGGGTGAAAGAGAGCGAAATGAGATGAAGGAGGGTGAAAGAGTGCGAAAGGAGTCGAAGGAGGGTGAAAGAGAGTGGAACGAGACGAAGGAGGTTGAAAGAGACCGAAACGAGACGAAGCAGGGTGAAAGAGAGCGAAACGAGACGAAGGAGGTTGAAAGAGAGCGAAACAAGAAGAAGGAGGGTGAAAGAGAGCGAAACGAGACGAAGGCGGGTGAAAGAGAGCGAAACGAGATGAAGTAGGGTTAAAGAGAGCGAAACGAGACGAAGGAGGGTGAAAGAGAGCGAAACCAGACGATGGAGGGTGAAAGAGAGCGAAACGAGAGGAAGGAGGGTGAAAGAGAGCGAAACGAGATGAAGGAGGGTGAAAGAGAGCGAAACGAGACGAAGGAGGGTGAAAGAGAGCGAAACGAGACGAAGGAGGGTGAAAGAGAGCGAAAGGAGTCGAAGGAGGGTGAAAGAGAGCGGAGCGAGACGAAGGAGGGTGAAAGAGAGCGAAACGAGACGAAGGAGGGTGAAAGAGAGCGAAAGGAGTCGAAGGAGGGTGAAAGAGAGCGGAGCGAGACGAAGGAGGGTGAAAGAGAACGAAATGAGACGAAGGAGGGTGAAAGAGAGTGAAACGAGATGAAGCAGGGTGAAAGAGGGTGAAATGAGACGAAGGCGGATGGAACAGAGCATAACAAGACGAAGGAGGGTGAAAGAAAGCGAAACGAGATGAAGGAGGGTGAAAGAGAGCAAAACGAGATGAAGGAGTGTAAAACAGAGTGAAACGAGACGAAGGAGGATGAAACAGAGCTAAACGAGATGAAGGAGGGTCAAAGAGTGCGAAAGGAGTCGAAGGAGGGTGAAAGAGAGCGAAAAAAGAGGAAGGAGGGTGAAAGAGAGCGAAAAAAGAGGAAGGAGGGTGAAAGAGAGCGAAACAAGACAAAGGAGGGTGAAAGAGAGCGAAACCAGACGAAGGAGGGTGAAAGAGAGCGAAACGAGACAAAGAAAGGTGAAAGAGAGCGAACGAGACGAAGGAGGGTGAAAGAGAGCGAAAGGAGGCGAAGGAGGGTGAAAGAGAGCGAAATGAGACGAAGGAGGGTGAAAGAGTGCGAAAGGAGTCGAAGGAGGGTGAAAGAGAGCGAAACGAGACGAAGGAGGGTGAAAGAGAGCGAAAGGAGTCGAAGGAGGGTGAAAGAGAGCGGAGCGAGACGAAGGAGGGTGAAAGAGAGCGAAACGAGACGAAGGAGGGTGTAAGAGAGCGAAAGGAGTCGAAGGAGGGTGAAAGAGAGCGGAGCGAGACGAAGGAGGGTGAAAGAGAACGAAACGAGACGAAGGAGGGTGAAAGAGAGTGAAACGAGACGAAGCAGGGTGAAAGAGGGTGAAATGAGACGAAGGCGGGTGGAACAGAGCATAACAAGACGAAGGAGGGTGAAAGAGAGCGAAACGAGATGAAGGAGGGTGAAAGAGAGCAAAACGAGATGAAGGAGTGTAAAACAGAGCGAAACGAGACGAAGGAGGATGAAACAGAGCTAAACGAGATGAAGGAGGGTCAAAGAGTGCGAAAGGAGTCGAAGGAGGGTGAAAGAGAGCGAAAAAAGAGGAAGGAGGGTGAAAGAGAGCGAAACGAGACAAAGGAGGGTGAAAGAGAGCGAAACCAGACGAAGGAGGGTGAAAGAGAGCGAAACGAGACAAAGAATGGTGAAAGAGAGCAAACGAGACGAAGGAGGGTGAAAGAGAGCGAAAGGAGGCGACCGAGGGTGAAAGAGAGCGAAATGAGACGAAGGAGGGTGAAAGAGTGCGAAAGGAGTCGAAGGAGGGTGAAAGAAAGTGGAACGAGACGAAGGAGGTTGAAAGAGACCGAAACGAGACGAAGCAGGGTGAAAGAGAGCGAAACGAGACGAAGGAGGGTGAAAGAGAGCGAAACGAGACGAAGGCGGGTGAAAGAGAGCGAAACGAGATGAAGGAGGGTCAAAGAGAGCGAAACAAGACGAAGGAGGGTGAAAGAGAGCGAAACGAGATGAAGGAGGGTCAAAGAGAGCGAAACGAGACGAAGGAGGGTGAAAGAGAGCGAAACCAGACGATGGAGGGTGAAAGAGAGTGAAACGAGAGGAAGGAGGGTGAAAGAGAGCGAAACGAGAAGAAGGAGGGTGAAAGAGAGCGAAACGAGAAGAAGGAGGGTGAAAGAGAGCGAAACCAGACGAAGGCGGGTGAAAGAGAGCGAAACGAGATGAAGGAGGGTCAAAGAGAGCGAAACAAGACGAAGGAGGGTGAAAGAGAGCGAAACGAGATGAAGGAGGGTCAAAGAGAGCGAAACGAGACGAAGGTGGGTGAAAGAGAGCGAAACCAGACGATGGAGGGTGAAAGAGAGCGAAACGAGAGGAAGGAGGGTGAAAGAGAGCGAAACGAGATGGAGGGTGAAAGAGAGCGAAACGAGACGAAGGAGGGTGAAAGGGACCGAAACGAGACGAAGGAGGGTGAAAGAGGACGAAACGAGACGAAGGAGGGTGAAAGAGAACGAAACGAGACGAAGGAGGGTGAAAGAGAGTGAAACGAGACGAAGGAGGTTGAAAGAGGGCGAAACGAGACGAAGGTGGGTGGAACAGAGCGAAACAAGATGAAGGAGGGTGAAAGAGAGCGAAACGAGACGAAGGAGTGTGAAAGGGAGCAAAACGAGATGAAGGAGTGTAAAACAGAGCGAAACGAGACGAAGGAGGATGAAAGAGAGCTAAACGAGACGAAGGAGGGTCAAAGAGAGCGAAACGAGATGAAGGATGGTCAAAGAGGGCGAAACGAGAGGAAGGAGGGTGAAACAGGGCGAAGCGAGACGAAGGAGCATGAAAGAGAGCGAAACGAGATGAAGGAGGGTGAAAGAGAGCGAAATGAGACGTAAGAGTGTAAAAGAGAGCGAAATAAGACGGGGGAGGGTGAAAGAGAGCGTAACAAGACGAAGGAGGGTGAAAGAGAGCGAAACGAGACGATGGAGGGTGAGAGAGAGCGAAACGAGAGGATGGAATGTGAAAGAGAGCGAAACGAGACGAAGGAGGGTGAAAGAGAGCGAAACAAGACGAAGGAGGTTGAAAGAGAGCGAAACGAGAGGAAGGAAGGTGAAAGAGAGCGAAAGGAGATGAAGGAGGGTGATGAGAGCGAAACGAGACGAAGGAGGGTGAAAGAGAGCGAAACGAGACGAAGGAGGGTGAAAGAGAGCGAAAGGAGTCGAAGGAGGGTGAAAGAGAGCGGAGCGAGACGAAGGAGGGTGAAAGAGAACGAAACGAGACGAAGAAGGGTGAAAGAGAGTGAAACGAGACGAAGCAGGGTGAAAGAGGGTGAAATGAGACGAAGGCGGGTGGAACAGAGCATAACAAGATGAAGGAGGGTGAACGAGAGCGAAACAAGATGAAGGAGGGTGAAAGAGAGCAAAACTAGATGAAGGAGTGTAAAACAGAGCGAAACGAGACGAAGGAGGATGAAACAGAGCTAAACGAGATGAAGGAGGGTCAAAGAGTGCGAAAGGAGTCGAAGGAGGGTGAAAGAGAGCAAAAAAAGAGGAAGGAGGGTGAAAGAGAGCGAAACGAGACAAAGGAGGGTGAAAGAGAGCGAAACCAGACGAAGGAGGGTGAAAGAGAGCGAAACGAGACAAAGAAAGGTGAAAGAGAGGAAACGAGACGAAGGAGGGTGAAAGAGAGCGAAAGGAGGCGAAGGAGGGTGAAAGAAAGCGAAATGAGATGAAGGAGGGTGAAAGAGTGCGAAAGGAGTCGAAGGAGGGTGAAAGAGAGTGGAACGAGACGAAGGAGGTTGAAAGAGACCGAAACGAGACGAAGCAGGGTGAAAGAGAGCGAAACGAGACGAAGGAGGTTGAAAGAGAGCGAAACAAGAAGAAGGAGGGTGAAAGAGAGCGAAACGAGACGAAGGCGGGTGAAAGAGAGCGAAACGAGATGAAGTAGGGTCAAAGAGAGCGAAACGAGACGAAGGAGGGTGAAAGAGAGCGAAACCAGACGATGGAGGGTGAAAGAGAGCGAAACGAGAGGAAGGAGGGTGAAAGAGAGCGAAACGAGATGAAGGAGGGTGAAAGAGAGCGAAACGAGACGAAGGAGGGTGAAAGAGAGCGAAACGAGACGAAGGAGGGTGAAAGAGAGCGAAAGGAGTCGAAGGAGGGTGAAAGAGAGCGGAGCGAGACGAAGGAGGGTGAAAGAGAGCGAAACGAGACGAAGGAGGGTGAAAGAGAGCGAAAGGAGTCGAAGGAGGGTGAAAGAGAGCGGAGCGAGACGAAGGAGGGTGAAAGAGAACGAAATGAGACGAAGGAGGGTGAAAGAGAGTGAAACGAGACGAAGCAGGGTGAAAGAGGGTGAAATGAGACGAAGGCGGATGGAACAGAGCATAACAAGACGAAGGAGGGTGAAAGAGAGCGAAACGAGATGAAGGAGGGTGAAAGAGAGCAAAACGAGATGAAGGAGTGTAAAACAGAGCGAAACGAGACGAAGGAGGATGAAACAGAGCTAAACGAGATGAAGGAGGGTCAAAGAGTGCGAAAGGAGTCGAAGGAGGGTGAAAGAGAGCGAAAAAAGAGGAAGGAGGGTGAAAGAGAGCGAAAAAAGAGGAAGGAGGGTGAAAGAGAGCGAAACAAGACAAAGGAGGGTGAAAGAGAGCGAAACCAGACGAAGGAGGGTGAAAGAGAGCGAAACGAGACAAAGAAAGGTGAAAGAGAGCAAACGAGACGAAGGAGGGTGAAAGAGAGCGAAAGGAGGCGAAGGAGGGTGAAAGAGAGCGAAATGAGACGAAGGAGGGTGAAAGAGTGCGAAAGGAGTCGAAGGAGGGTGAAAGAGAGTGGAACGAGACGAAGGAGGTTGAAAGAGACCGAAACGAGACGAAGCAGGGTGAAAGAGAGCGAAACGAGACGAAGGAGGTTGAAAGAGAGCGAAACGAGAAGAAGGAGGGTGAAAGAGAACAAAACGAGACGAAGGCGGGTGAAAGAGAGCGAAACGAGATGAAGGAGGGTCAAAGAGAGCGTAACGAGACGAAGGAGGGTGAAAGAGAGCGAAACCAGACGATGGAGGGTGAAAGAGAGCGAAACGAGAGGAAGGAGGGTGAAAGAGAGCGAAACGAGATGAAGGAGGGTGAAAGAGAGCGAAACGAGACGAAGGAGGGTGAAAGAGAGCGAAACGAGACGAAGGAGGGTGAAAGAGAGCGAAAGGAGTCGAAGGAGGGTGAAAGAGAGCGGAGCGAGACGAAGGAGGGTGAAAGAGAGCGAAACGAGACGAAGGAGGGTGAAAGAGAGCGAAAGGAGTCGAAGGAGGGTGAAAGAGAGCGGAGCGAGACGAAGGAGGGTGAAAGAGAACGAAACGAGACGAAGGAGGGTGAAAGAGAGTGAAACGAGACGAAGCAGGGTGAAAGAGGGTGAAATGAGACGAAGGCGGGTGGAACAGAGCATAACAAGACGAAGGAGGGTGAAAGAGAGCGAAACGAGATGAAGGAGGGTGAAAGAGAGCAAAACGAGATGAAGGAGTGTAAAACAGAGCGAAACGAGACGAAGGAGGATGAAACAGAGCTAAACGAGATGAAGGAGGGTCAAAGAGTGCGAAAGGAGTCGAAGGAGGGTGAAAGAGAGCGAAAAAAGAGGAAGGAGGGTGAAAGAGAGCGAAACGAGACAAAGGAGGGTGAAAGAGAGCGAAACCAGACGAAGGAGGGTGAAAGAGAGCGAAACGAGACAAAGAATGGTGAAAGAGAGCAAACGAGACGAAGGAGGGTGAAAGAGAGCGAAAGGAGGCGAAGGAGGGTGGAAGAGAGCGAAATGAGATGAAGGAGGGTGAAAGAGTGCGAAAGGAGTCGAAGGAGGGTGAAAGAAAGTGGAACGAGACGAAGGAGGTTGAAAGAGACCGAAACGAGACGAAGGCGGGTGAAAGAGAGCGAAACGAGATGAAGGAGGGTCAAAGAGAGCGAAACAAGACAAAGGAGGGTGAAAGAGAGCGAAACGAGATGAAGGAGGGTCAAAGAGAGCGAAACGAGACGAAGGAGGGTGAAAGAGAGCGAAACCAGACGATGGAGGGTGAAAGAGAGTGAAACGAGAGGAAGGAGGGTGAAAGAGAGCGAAACGAGAAGAAGGAGGGTGAAAGAGAGCGAAACGAGAAGAAGGAGGGTGAAAGAGAGCGAAACGAGACGAAGGCGGGTGAAAGAGAGCGAAACGAGATGAAGGAGGGTCAAAGAGAGCGAAACAAGACGAAGGAGGGTGAAAGAGAGCGAAACGAGATGAAGGAGGGTCAAAGAGAGCGAAACGAGACGAAGGAGGGTGAAAGAGAGCGAAACCAGACGATGGAGGGTGAAAGAGAGCGAAACGAGAGGAAGGAGGGTGAAAGAGAGCGAAACGAGATGGAGGGTGAAAGAGAGCGAAACGAGACGAAGGAGGGTGAAAGGGAGCGAAACGAGACGAAGGAGGGTGAAAGAGGACGAAACGAGACGAAGGAGGGTGAAAGAGAACGAAACGAGACGAAGGAGGGTGAAAGAGAGTGAAACGAGACGAAGGAGGGTCAAAGAGAGCGAAACAAGACGAAGGAGGGTGAAAGAGAGCGAAACGAGATGAAGGAGGGTCAAAGAGAGCGAAACGAGACGAAGGAGGGTGAAAGAGAGCGAAACCAGACGATGGAGGGTGAAAGAGAGTGAAACGAGAGGAAGGAGGGTGAAAGAGAGCGAGACGAGAACAAGGAGGGTGAAAGAGAGCGAAACGAGAAGAAGGAGGGTGAAAGAGAGCGAAACGAGACGAAGGCGGGTGAAAGAGAGCGAAACGAGATGAAGGAGGGTCAAAGAGAGCGAAACAAGACGAAGGAGGGTGAAAGAGAGCGAAACGAGATAAAGGAGGGTCAAAGAGAGCGAAACGAGACGAAGGAGGGTGAAAGAGAGCGAAACCAGACGATGGAGGGTGAAAGAGAGCGAAACGAGAGGAAGGAGGGTGAAAGAGAGCGAAACGAGATGGAGGGTGAAAGAGAGCGAAACGAGACGAAGGAAGGTGAAAGAGAGCAATACGAGACGAAGGAGGGTGAAAGAGAGTGAAACGAGACGAAGGAGGTTGAAAGAGGGCGAAACGAGACGAAGGTGGGTGGAACAGAGCGAAACAAGATGAAGGAGGGTGAAAGAGAGCGAAATGAGACGAAGGAGTGTGAAAGGGAGCGAAACGAGACGAAGGAGGGTGAAAGAGAGCGAAACGAGACGAAGGCGGGTGAAAGAGAGCGAAACGAGATGAAGGAGGGTCAAAGAGAGCGAAACAAGACGAAGGAGGGTGAAAGAGAGCGAAACGAGAAGAAGGAGGGTGAAAGAGAGCGAAACGAGAAGAAGGAGGGTGAAAGAGAGCGAAACGAGACGAAGGCGGGTGAAAGAGAGCGAAACGAGATGAAGGAGGGTCAAAGAGAGCGAAACAAGACGAAGGAGGGTGAAAGAGAGCGAAACGAGATGAAGGAGGGTCAAAGAGAGCAAAACGAGACGAAGGAGGGTGAAAGAGAGCGAAACCAGACGATGGAGGGTGAAAGAGAGCGAAACGAGAGGAAGGAGGGTGAAAGAGAGCGAAACGAGATGGAGGGTGAAAGAGAGCGAAACGAGACGAAGGAGGGTGAAAGGGAGCGAAACGAGACGAAGGAGGGTGAAAGAGGACGAAACGAGACGAAGGAGGGTGAAAGAGAACGAAACGAGACGAAGGAGGGTGAAAGAGAGTGAAACGAGACGAAGGAGGTTGAAAGAGGGCGAAACGAGACGAAGGTGGGTGGAACAGAGCGAAACAAGATGAAGGAGGGTGAAAGAGAGCGAAATGAGACGAAGGAGTGTGAAAGGGAGCGAAACGAGACGAAGGAGGGTGAAAGAGAGCGAAACGAGACGAAGGCGGGTGAAAGAGAGCGAAACGAGATGAAGGAGGGTCAAAGAGAGCGAAACAAGACGAAGGAGGGTGAAAGAGAGCGAAACGAGATGAAGGAGGGTCAAAGAGAGCGAAACGAGACGAAGGAGGGTGAAAGAGAGCGAAACCAGACGATGGAGGGTGAAAGAGAGTGAAACGAGAGGAAGGAGGGTGAAAGAGAGCGAAACGAGAAGAAGGAGGGTGAAAGAGAGCGAAACGAGACGAAGGCGGGTGAAAGAGAGCGAAACGAGATGAAGGAGGGTCAAAGAGAGCGAAACAAGACGAAGGAGGGTGAAAGAGAGCGAAACGAGATGAAGGAGGGTGAAAGAGAGCGAAACGAGACGGAGGGTGAAAGAGAGCGAAACCAGACGATGGAGGGTGAAAGAGAGCGAAACGAGAGGAAGGAGGGTGAAAGAGAGCGAAACGAGATGGAGGGTGAAAGAGAGCGAAACGAGACGAAGGAGGGTGAAAGGGAGCGAAACGAGACGAAGGAGGGTGAAAGAGGACGAAACGAGACGAAGGAGGGTGAAAGAGAACGAAACGAGACGAAGGAGGGTGAAAGAGAGTGAAACGAGACGAAGGAGGTTGAAAGAGGGCGAAACGAGACGAAGGTGGGTGGAACAGAGCGAAACAAGATGAAGGAGGGTGAAAGAGAGCGAAACGAGACGAAGGAGTGTGAAAGGGAGCAAAACGAGATGAAGGAGTGTAAAACAGAGCGAAACGAGACGAAGGAGGATGAAAGAGAGCTAAACGAGACGAAGGAGGGTCAAAGAGTGCGAAACGAGATGAAGGATGGTCAAAGAGGGCGAAACGAGAGGAAGGAGGGTGAAACAGGGCGAAGCGAGACGAAGGAGCATGAAAGAGAGCGAAACGAGATGAAGGAGGGTGAAAGAGAGCGAAATGAGACGTAAGAGTTTAAAAGAGAGCGAAATAAGACGGGGAGGGTGAAAGAGAGCGTAACAAGACGAAGGAGGGTGAAAGAGAGCGAAACGAGACGATGGAGGGTGAGAGAGAGCGAAACGAGAGGATGGAATGTGAAAGAGAGCGAAACGAGACGAAGGAGGGTGAAAGAGAGCGAAACAAGACGAAGGAGGTTGAAAGAGAGCGAAACGAGAGGAAGGAATGTGAAAGAGAGCGAAAGGAGATGAAGGAGGGTGAAAGAGAGCGAAACGAGACGAAGGAGGGTGAAAGAGAGCGAAACGAGACGAAGGAGGGTGAAAGAGAGCGAAAGGAGTCGAAGGAGGGTGAAAGAGAGCGGAGCGAGACGAAGGAGGGTGAAAGAGAACGAAACGAGACGAAGAAGGGTGAAAGAGAGTGAAACGAGGCGAAGGCGGGTGGAACAAAGCATAACAAGATGAAGGAGGGTGAAAGAGAGCGAAACGAGACGAAGGAGGGTGAAAGAGAGCGAAAGGAGTCGAAGGAGGGTGAAAGAGAGCGGAGCGAGACGAAGGAGGGTGAAAGAGAATGAAATGAGACGAAGGAGGGTGAAAGAGAGTGAAACGAGACGAAGCAGGGTGAAAGAGGGTGAAATGAGACGAAGGCGGATGGAACAGAGCATAACAAGACGAAGGAGGGTGAAAGAGAGCGAAACGAGATGAAGGAGGGTGAAAGAGAGCAAAACGAGATGAAGGAGTGTAAAACAGAGCGAAACGAGACGAAGGAGGATGAAACAGAGCTAAACGAGATGAAGGAGGGTCAAAGAGTGCGAAAGGAGTCGAAGGAGGGTGAAAGAGAGCGAAAAAAGAGGAAGGAGGGTGAAAGAGAGCGAAACGAGAGGAAGGAGGGTGAAAGAGAGCGAAACGAGATGAAGGAGGGTGAAATTGAGCGAAACGAGACGAAGGAGGGTGAAAGGGAGCGAAACGAGACGAACGAGGGTGAAAGAGGACAAAACGAGACGAAGGAGGGTGAAAGAGAACGAAACGAGACGAAGGAGGGTGAAAGAGAGTGAAACGAGACGAAGGAGGGTGAAAGAGGGCGAAACGAGACGAAGGTGGGTGGAACAGAGCGAAACAAGATGAAGGAGGGTGAAAGAGAGCGAAACGAGATGAAGGAGTGTGAAAGGGAGCAAAACGAGATGAAGGAGTGTAAAACAGAGCGAAACAAGACGAAGGAGGATGAAAGAGAGCTAAACGAGACGAAGGAGGGTCAAAGAGAGCGAAACGAGATGAAGGATGGTCAAAGAGGGCGAAACGAGAGGAAGGAGGGTGAAACAGGGCGAAGCGAGACGAAGGAGCATGAAAGAGAGCGAAACGAGATGAAGGAGGGTGAAAGAGAGCGAAATGAGACGTAAGAGTGTAAAAGAGAGCGAAATAAGACGGGGGAGGGTGAAAGAGAGCGTAACAAGACGAAGGAGGGTGAAAGAGAGCGAAACGAGACGATGGAGGGTGAGAGAGAGCGAAACGGGAGGATGGAATGTGAAAGAGAGCGAAACGAGACGAAGGAGGGTGAAAGAGAGCGCAGCAAGACGAAGGAGGGTGAAAGAGAGCGAAACGAGAGGAAGGAAGGTGAAAGAGAGCGAAAGGAGATGAAGGAGGGTGAAAGAGAGCAAAACGAGACGAAGGAGGGTGAAAGAGAGCGAAACGAGACGAAGGAGGGTGAAAGAGAGCGAAAGGAGTCGAAGGAGGGTGAAAGAGAGCGGAGCGAGACGAAGGAGTGTGAAAGAGAACCAAACGAGACGAAGGAGGGTGAAAGAGAGTGAAACGAGACGAAGAAGGGTGAAAGAGGGCGAAAAGAGACGAATGAGTGTAAAAGAGGGCGAAACAAGACGGGGAGGGTGAAAGAGAGCGAAACTAGACGAAGGAGGGTGAAAGAGAGCGAAACGAGACGATGGAGGGTGAAAGAGAGCGAAACGAGAGGATGGAATGTGAAAGAGAGCGAAACGAGATGAAGGATGGTCAAAGAGGGCGAAACGTGATGAAGGAGGGTGAAAGAGAGCGAAACGAGATGAAGGAGGGTGAAAGAGAGCGAAAGGAGTCGAAGGAGGGTGAAAGGGAGCGAAACGAGACGAAGGAGGGTGAAAGAGGACGAAACGAGACGAAGGAGGGTGAAAGAGAACGAAACGAGACGAAGGAGGGTGAAAGAGAGTGAAACGAGACGAAGGAGGGTCAAAGAGAGCGAAACAAGACGAAGGAGGGTGAAAGAGAGCGAAACGAGATGAAGGAGGGTCAAAGAGAGCGAAACAAGACGAAGGAGGGTGAAAGAGAGCGAAACCAGACGATGGAGGGTGAAAGAGAGTGAAACGAGAGGAAGGAGGGTGAAAGAGAGCGAGACGAGAACAAGGAGGGTGAAAGAGAGCGAAACGAGAAGAAGGAGGGTGAAAGAGAGCGAAACGAGACGAAGGCGGGTGAAAGAGAGCGAAACGAGATGAAGGAGGGTCAAAGAGAGCGAAACAAGACGAAGGAGGGTGAAAGAGAGCGAAACGAGATGAAGGAGGGTCAAAGAGAGCGAAACGAGACGAAGGAGGGTGAAAGAGAGCGAAACCAGACGATGGAGGGTGAAAGAGAGCGAAACGAGAGGAAGGAGGGTGAAAGAGAGCGAAACGAGATGGAGGGTGAAAGAGAGCGAAACGAGACGAAGGAGGGTGAAAGGGAGCGAAACGAGACGAAGGAGGGTGAAAGAGGACGAAACGAGACGAAGGAGGGTGAAAGAGAACGAAACGAGACGAAGGAGGGTGAAAGAGAGTGAAACGAGACGAAGGAGGTTGAAAGAGGGCGAAACGAGACGAAGGTGGGTGGAACACAGCGAAACAAGATGAAGGAGGGTGAAAGAGAGCGAAATGAGACGAAGGAGGGTGAAAGAGAGCGAAACGAGACGATGGAGGGTGAAAGAGAGCGAAACGAGAGGATGGAATGTGAAAGAGAGCGAAACGAGATGAAGGATGGTCAAAGAGGGCGAAACGTGATGAAGGAGGGTGAAAGAGAGCGAAACGAGATGAAGGAGGGTGAAAGAGAGCGAAAGGAGTCGAAGGAGGGTGAAAGAGAGCGGAACGAGACGAAGGAGGACGAAAGAGACCGAAACGAGGCGAAGGAGGTTGAAAGAGAGCGAAACAAGACGAAGGAGGGTGAAAGAGAGCGAAACAAGAGGAAGGAGGGTGAAAGAGACCGAAACGAGATGAAGGAGGGTGAAAGAGAGCGAAACGAGATGAAGGAGGGTGAAAGAGACCAAAACGAGACGAAGGAGGGTGAAAGAGAGCGAAACGAGACGAAGAAAGGTGAAAGAGAGCGAAACGAGACGAAGGAGGGTGAAAGAGAGCGAAAGGAGACGAAGGAGGGTGAAAGAGAGCGAAATTAGACGAAGGAGGGTGAAAGAGTGCGAAAGGAGTCGAAGGAGGGTGAAAGAGAGCGAAAGGAGTCGAAGGAGGGTGAAAGAGAGCGGAGCGAGACGAAGGAGGGTGAAAGAGAGCGAAACGAGACGAAGGAGGGTGAAAGAGAGCGAAAGGAGTCGAAGGAGGGTGAAAGAGAGCGGAGCGAGACGAAGGAGGGTGAAAGAGAACGAAATGAGACGAAGGAGGGTGAAAGAGAGTGAAACGAGACGAAGCAGGGTGAAAGAGGGTGAAATGAGACGAAGGCGGATGGAACAGAGCATAACAAGACGAAGGAGGGTGAAAGAGACCGAAACGAGATGAAGGAGGGTGAAAGAGAGCGAAACGAGATGAAGGAGGGTGAAAGAGAGCAAAACGAGACGAAGGAGGGTGAAAGAGAGCGAAACGAGACGAAGAAAGGTGAAAGAGAGCGAAACGAGACGAAGGAGGGTGAAAGAGAGCGAAAGGAGACGAAGGAGGGTGAAAGAGAGCGAAATTAGACGAAGGAGGGTGAAAGAGTGCGAAAGGAGTCGAAGGAGGGTGAAAGAGAGCGAAAGGAGTCGAAGGAGGGTGAAAGAGAGCGGAGCGAGACGAAGGAGGGTGAAAGAGAGCGAAACGAGACGAAGGAGGGTGAAAGAGAGCGAAAGGAGTCGAAGGAGGGTGAAAGAGAGCGGAGCGAGACGAAGGAGGGTGAAAGAGAACGAAATGAGACGAAGGAGGGTGAAAGAGAGTGAAACGAGACGAAGCAGGGTGAAAGAGGGTGAAATGAGACGAAGGCGGATGGAACAGAGCATAACAAGACGAAGGAGGGTGAAAGAGAGCGAAACGAGATGAAGGAGGGTGAAAGAGAGCAAAACGAGATGAAGGAGTGTAAAACAGAGCGAAACGAGACGAAGGAGGATGAAACAGAGCTAAACGAGATGAAGGAGGGTCAAAGAGTGCGAAAGGAGTCGAAGGAGGGTGAAAGAGAGCGAAAAAAGAGGAAGGAGGGTGAAAGAGAGCGAAACGAGAGGAAGGAGGGTGAAAGAGAGCGAAACGAGATGAAGGAGGGTGAAAGAGAGCGAAACGAGACGAAGGAGGGTGAAAGGGAGCGAAACGAGACGAACGAGGGTGAAAGAGGACGAAACGAGACGAAGGAGGGTGAAAGAGAACGAAACGAGACGAAGGAGGGTGAAAGAGAGTGAAACGAGACGAAGGAGGGTGAAAGAGGGCGAAACGAGACGAAGGTGGGTGGAACAGAGCGAAACAAGATGAAGGAGGGTGAAAGAGAGCGAAACGAGATGAAGGAGTGTGAAAGGGAGCAAAACGAGATGAAGGAGTGTAAAACAGAGCGAAACAAGACGAAGGAGGATGAAAGAGAGCTAAACGAGACGAAGGAGGGTCAAAGAGAGCGAAACGAGATGAAGGATGGTCAAAGAGGGCGAAACGAGAGGAAGGAGGGTGAAACAGGGCGAACCGAGATGAAGGAGCATGAAAGAGAGCGAAACGAGATGAAGGAGGGTGAAAGAGAGCGAAATGAGACGTAAGAGTGTAAAAGAGAGCGAAATAAGACGGGGGAGGGTGAAAGAGAGCGTAACAAGACGAAGGAGGGTGAAAGAGAGCGAAACGAGACGATGGAGGGTGAGAGAGAGCGAAACGAGAGGATGGAATGTGAAAGAGAGCGAAACGAGACGAAGGAGGGTGAAAGAGAGCGAAACAAGTGAAGGAGGTTGAAAGAGAGCGAAACGAGAGGAAGGAAGGTGAAAGAGAGCGAAAGGAGATGAAGGAGGGTGAAAGAGAGCGAAACGAGGCGAAGGAGGGTGAAAGAGAGCGAAAGGAGTCGAAGGAGGGTGAAAGAGAGCGGAGCGAGACGAAGGAGGGTGAAAGAGAACGAAACGAGAGTAAGGAGGGTGAAAGAGAGTGAAACGAGACGAAGCAGGGTGAAAGAGGGTGAAATGAGACGAAGGCGGGTGGAACAGAGCATAACAAGACGAAGGAAGGTGAAAGAGAGCGAAACGAGATGAAGGAGGGTGAAAGAGAGCAAAACTAGATGAAGGAGTGTAAAACAGAGCGAAACGAGACGAAGGAGGATGAAACAGAGCTAAACGAGATGAAGGAGGGTCAAAGAGTGCGAAAGGAGTCGAAGGAGGGTGAAAGAGAGCGAAAAAAGAGGAAGGAGGGTGAAAGAGAGCGAAACGAGACAAAGGAGGGTGAAAGAGAGCGAAACCAGACGAAGGAGGGTGAAAGAGAGCGAAACGAGACAAAGAAAGGTGAAAGAGAGGAAACGAGACGAAGGAGGGTGAAAGAGAGCGAAATGAGATGAAGGAGGGTGAAAGAGTGCGAAAGGAGTCGAAGGAGGGTGAAAGAGAGTGGAACGAGACGAAGGAGGTTGAAAGAGACCGAAACGAGACGAAGCAGGGTGAAAGAGAGCGAAACGAGACGAAGGAGGTTGAAAGAGAGCGAAACGAGAAGAAGGAGGGTGAAAGAGAGCGAAACGAGACGAAGGCGGGTGAAAGAGAGCGAAACGAGAGGAAGGAGGGTCAAAGAGAGCGAAACGAGACGAAGGAGGGTGAAAGAGAGCGAAACCAGACGATGGAGAGTGAAAGAGAGCGAAACGAGAGGAAGGAGGGTGAAAGAGAGCGAAACGAGATGAAGGAGGGTGAAAGAGAGCGAAACGAGACGAAGGAGGGTGAAAGAGAGAGAAACGAGACGAAGGAGGGTGAAAGAGAGCGAAAGGAGTCGAAGGAGGGTGAAAGAGAGCGGAGCGAGACGAAGGAGGGTGAAAGAGAGCGAAACGAGACGAAGGAGGGTGAAAGAGAGCGAAAGGAGTCGAAGGAGGGTGAAAGAGAGCGGAGCGAGACGAAGGAGGGTGAAAGAGAACGAAATGAGACGAAGGAGGGTGAAAGAGAGTGAAACGAGACGAAGCAGGGTGAAAGAGGGTGAAATGAGACGAAGGCGGATGGAACAGAGCATAACAAGACGAAGGAGGGTGAAAGAGAGCGAAACGAGATGAAGGAGGGTGAAAGCGAGCAAAACGAGATGAAGGAGTGTAAAACAGAGCGAAACGAGACGAAGGAGGACGAAACAGAGCTAAACGAGATGAAATAGGGTCAAAGAGTGCGAAAGGAGTCGAAGGAGGGTGAAAGAGAGCGAAAAAAGAGGAAGGAGGGTGAAAGAGAGCGAAACGAGACAAAGGATGGTGAAAGAGAGCGAAACCAGACGAAGGAGGGTGAAAGAGAGCGAAACGAGACAAAGAAAGGTGAAAGAGAGCAAACGAGACGAAGGAGGGTGAAAGAGAGCGAAAGGAGGCGAAGGAGGGTGAAAGAGAGCGAAATGAGACGAAGGAGGGTGAAAGAGGGCGAAACGAGAGGAAGGAGGGTGAAACAGGGCGAAGCGAGATGAAGGAGCATGAAAGAGAGCGAAACGAGATGAAGGAGGGTAAAAGAGAGCGAAATGAGACGTAAGAGTGTAAAAGAGAGCGAAATAAGACGGAGGAGGGTGAAAGAGAGCGTAACAAGACGAAGGAGGGTGAAAGAGAGCGAAACGAGATGATGGAGGGTGAAAGAGAGCGAAACGGGAGGATGGAATGTGAAAGAGAGCGAAACGAGACGAAGGAGGGTGAAAGAGAGCGCAGCAAGACGAAGGAAGGTGAAAGAGAGCGAAACGAGAGGAAGGAAGGTGAAAGAGAGCGAAAGGAGATGAAGGAGGGTTAAAGAGAGCAAAACGAGACGAAGGAGGGTGAAAGAGAGCGAAACGAGACGAAGGAGGGTGAAAG
This sequence comes from Scyliorhinus torazame, assembly GCF_047496885.1. Classification (NCBI taxonomy): domain Eukaryota; kingdom Metazoa; phylum Chordata; class Chondrichthyes; order Carcharhiniformes; family Scyliorhinidae; genus Scyliorhinus; species Scyliorhinus torazame. The sequence goes on along the minus strand of NW_027308116.1, from coordinate 5,715 downwards.
AGAGCGAAAGGAGTCGAAGGAGGGTGAAAGAGAGCGGAGCGAGACGAAGGAGTGTGAAAGAGAACCAAACGAGACGAAGGAGGGTGAAAGAGAGTGAAACGAGACGAAGGAGGGTGAAAGAGGGCGAAAAGAGACGAATGAGTGTAAAAGAGGGCGAAACAAGACGGGGAGGATGAAAGAGAGCGAAACTAGACGAAGGAGGGTGAAAGAGAGCGAAACGAGACGATGGAGGGTGAAAGAGAGCGAAACGAGAGGATGGAATGTGAAAGAGAGCGAAACGAGATGAAGGATGGTCAAAGAGGGCGAAACGTGATGAAGGAGGGTGAAAGAGAGCGAAACGAGATGAAGGAGGGTGAAAGAGAGCGAAAGGAGTCGAAGGAGGGTGAAAGAGAGCGGAACGAGATGAAGGAGGACGAAAGAGACCGAAACGAGGCGAAGGAGGTTGAAAGAGAGCGAAACAAGACGAAGGAGGGTGAAAGAGAGCGAAACAAGAGGAAGGAGGGTGAAAGAGACCGAAACGAGATGAAGGAGGGTGAAAGAGAGCGAAACGAGATGAAGGAGGGTGAAAGAGAGCAAAACGAGACGAAGGAGGGTGAAAGAGAGCGAAACGAGACGAAGAAAGGTGAAAGAGAGCGAAACGAGACGAAGGAGGGTGAAAGAGAGCGAAAGGAGACGAAGGAGGGTGAAAGAGAGCGAAATTAGACGAAGGAGGGTGAAAGAGTGCGAAAGGAGTCGAAGGAGGGTGAAAGAGAGTGGAACGAGACGAAGGAGGTTGAAAGAGACCGAAACGAGACGAAGCAGGGTGAAAGAGAGCGAAACGAGACGAAGTAGGGTGAAAGAGAGCGAAACGAGAAGAAGGAGGGTGAAAGAGAGCGAAACAGGACGAAGGAGGGTGAAAGAGAGCGAAACGAGATGAAGGAGGGTGAAAGAGAGCAAAACGAGATGAAGGAGCGTAAAACAGAGCGAAACGAGACGAAGGAGGACGATACAGAGCTAAACGAGATGAAGGAGGGTCAAAGAGTGCGAAAGGAGTCGAAGGAGGGTGAAAGAGAGCGAAAAAAGAGGAAGGAGGGTGAAAGAGAGCGAAACGAGACAAAGGATGGTGAAAGAGAGCGAAACCAGACGAAGGAGGGTGAAAGAGAGCGAAACGAGACAAAGAAAGGTGAAAGAGAGCAAACGAGACGAAGGAGGGTGAAAGAGAGCGAAAGGAGGCGAAGGAGGGTGAAAGAGAGCGAAATGAGACGAAGGAGGGTGAAAGAGGGCGAAACGAGAGGAAGGAGGGTGAAACAGGGCGAAGCGAGACGAAGGAGCATGAAAGAGAGCGAAACGAGATGAAGGAGGGTAAAAGAGAGCGAAATGAGACGTAAGAGTGTAAAAGAGAGCGAAATAAGACGGAGTAGGGTGAAAGAGAGCGTAACAAGACAAAGGAGGGTGAAAGAGAGCGAAACGAGATGATGGAGGGTGAAAGAGAGCGAAACGGGAGCATGGAATGTGAAAGAGAGCGAAACGAGACGAAGGAGGGTGAAAGAGAGCGCAACAAGACGAAGGAGGGTGAAAGAGAGCGAAACGAGAGGAAGGAAGGTGAAAGAGAGCGAAAGGAGATGAAGGAGGGTGAAAGAGAGCAAAACGAGACGAAGGAGGGTGAAAGAGAGCGAAACGAGACGAAGGAGGGTGAAAGAGAGCGAAAGGAGTCGAAGGAGGGTGAAAGAGAGCGGAGCGAGACGAAGGAGTGTGAAAGAGAACCAAACGAGACGAAGGAGGTTGAAAGAGAGTGAAACGAGACGAAGGAGGGTGAAAGAGGGCGAAATGAGACGAATGAGTGTAAAAGAGGGCGAAACAAGACGGGGAGGGTGAAAGAGAGCGAAACTAGACGAAGGAGGGTGAAAGAGAGCGAAACGAGACGATGGAGGGTGAAAGAGAGCGAAACGAGAGGATGGAATGTGAAAGAGAGCGAAACGAGATGAAGGATGGTCAAAGAGGGCGAAACGTGATGAAGGAGGGTGAAAGAGAGCGAAACGAGATGAAGGAGGGTGAAAGAGAGCGAAAGGAGTCGAAGGAGGGTGAAAGAGAGCGGAACGAGACGAAGGAGGACGAAAGAGACCGAAACGAGGCAAAGGAGGTTGAAAGAGAGCGAAACAAGACGAAGGAGGGTGAAAGAGAGCGAAACAAGAGGAAGGAGGGTGAAAGAGACCGAAATGAGATGAAGGAGGGTGAAAGAGAGCGAAACGAGATGAAGGAGGGTGAAAGAGAGCAAAACGAGACGAAGGAGGGTGAAAGAGAGCGAAACGAAACGAAGAAAGGTGGAAGAGAGCGAAACGAGACGAAGAAGGGTGAAAGAGAGCGAAAGGAGACGAAGGAGGGTGAAAGAGAGCGAAATGAGACGAAGGAGGGTGAAAGAGTGCGAAAGGAGTCGAAGGAGGGTGAAAGAGAGTGGAACGAGACGAAGGAGGTTGAAAGAGACCGAAACGAGACGAAGCAGGGTGAAAGAGAGCGAAACGAGACGAAGTAGGGTGAAAGAGAGCGAAACGAGAAGAAGGAGGGTGAAAGAGAGCGAAACAGGACGAAGGAGGGTGAAAGAGAGCGAAACGAGATGAAGGAGGGTCAAAGAGAGCGAAACGAGACGAAGGAGGGTGAAAGAGAGCGAAACCAGACGATGGAGGGTGAAAGAGAGCGAAACGAGAGGAAGGAGGGTAAAAGAGAGCGAAACGAGATGAAGGAGTGTGAAAGAGAGCGAAACGAGACGAAGGAGCGTGAAAGAGAGCGAAACAAGACGAAGGAGGGTGAAAGAGGGCGAAACGAGACGAAGGAGGGTGAAAGAGAACGAAACGAGATGAAGGAGGGTGAAAGAGAGTGAAACGAGACGAAGGAGGGTGAAAGAGAGCGAAACGAGACGATGGAGGGTGAAAGAGAGCGAAACGAGAGGATGGAATGTGAAAGCGAGCGAAACGAGACGACGGAGGGTGAAAGAGAGCGAAACAAGATGAAGGAGTTTGAAAGAGAGCGAAACGAGAGGAAGGAAGGTGAAAGAGAGCGAAAGGAGATGAAGGAGGGTGAAAGAGAGCGAAACGAGACGAAGGAGGGTGAAAGAGAGCGAAACGAGACGAAGGAGGGTGAAAGAGAGCGAAAGGAGTCGAAGGAGGGTGAAAGAGAGTGGAGCGAGACCAAGGAGGGTGAAAGAGAACGAAACGAGATGAAGGAGGGTGAACGAGAGTGAAACGAGACGAAGCAGGGTGCAAGAGGGTGAAATGAGACGAAGGCGGGTGGAACAGAGCATAACAAGACGAAGGAGGGTGAAAGAGAGCGAAACGAGATGAAGGAGGGTGAAAGAGAGCAAAACGAGATGAAGGAGTGTAAAGCAGAGCAAAACGAGACATAGGAGGTTGAAACAGAGCTAAACGAGATGAAGGAGGGTCAAAGAGTGCGAAAGGAGTCGAAGGAGGGTGAAAGAGAGCGAAAAAAGAGGAAGGAGGGTGAAAGAGAGCGAAACGAGAAAAAGGAGGGTGAAAGAGAGCGAAAACAGATGAAGGAGGGTGAAAGAGAGCGAAACGAGACAAAGAAAGGTGAAAGAGATCAAACGAGACGAAGGAGGGTGAAAGAGAGCGAAATGAGGCGAAGGAGGGTGAAAGAGAGCGAAATGAGACGAAGGAGGGTGAAAGAGTGTGAAAGGAGTCGAAGGAGGGTGAAAGAGAGTGGAACGAGACGAAGGAGGTTGAAAGAGACCGAAACGAGACGAAGCAGGGTCAAAGAGAGCGAAACGAGACGAAGGAGGTTGAAAGACAGCAAAACGAGAAGAAGGAGGGTGAAAGAGAGCGAAACGAGACGAAGGCGGGTGAAAGAGAGCGAAACGAGATGAAGGAGGGTCAAAGAGAGCGAAACGAGACAAAGGAGGGAGAAAGAGAGCGAAACCAGACGATGGAGGGTGAAAGAGAGCGAAACGAGAGGAAGGAGGGTGAAAGAGAGCGAAACGAGATGAAGGAGGGTGAAAGAGAGCGAAACGAGACGAAGGAGGGTGAAAGAGATCAAACGAGACGAAGGAGGGTGAAAGAGAGCGAAATGAGGCGAAGGAGGGTGAAAGAGAGCGAAATGAGACGAAGGAGGGTGAAAGAGTGTGAAAGGAGTCGAAGGAGGGTGAAAGAGAGTGGAACGAGACGAAGGAGGTTGAAAGAGACCGAAACGAGACGAAGCAGGGTGAAAGAGAGCGAAACGAGACGAAGGAGGTTGAAAGAGAGCAAAACGAGAAGAAGGAGGGTGAAAGAGAGCGAAACGAGACGAAGGCGGGTGAAAGAGAGCGAAACGAGATGAAGGAGGGTCAAAGAGAGCGAAACGAGACGAAGGAGGGTGAAAGAGAGCGAAACCAGACGATGGAGGGTGAAAGAGAGCGAAACGAGAGGAAGGAGGGTGAAAGAGAGCGAAACGAGATGAAGGTGGGTGAAAGAGAGCGAAACGAGACGAAGGAGGGTGAAAGAGAGCGAAACGAGACGAAGGAGGGTGAAAGAGAGCGAAAGGAGTCGAAGGAGGGTGAAAGAGAGCGGAGCGAGACGAAGGAGGGTGAAAGAGAACGAAACGAGACGAAGGAGGGTGAAAGAGAGTGAAACGAGACGAAGGAGGGTGAAAGAGGGCGAAACGAGACGAAGGTGGGTGGAACAGAGCGAAACAAGATGAAGGAGGGTGAAAGAGAGCGAAACGAGACGAAGGAGGGTGAAAGGGAGCAAAACGAGATGAAGGAGTGTAAAACAGAGCGAAACGAGACGAAGGAGGATGAATGAGAGCTAAATGAGATGAAGGAGGGTCAAAGTGAGCGAAACGAGATGAAGGAGGGTCAAAGAGGGCGAAACGAGAGGAAGGAGGGTGAAACAGGGCGATGCGAGACGAAGGAGCATGAAAGAGAGCGAAACGAGATGAAGGAGGGTAAAAGAGAGCGAAATGAGACGTAAGAGTGTAAAAGAGAGCGAAATAAGACGGGGGAGGGTGAAAGAGAGCGTAACAAGACGAAGGAGGGTGAAAGAGAGCGAAACGAGATGGTGGAGGGTGAAAGAGAGCGAAACGAGAGGATGGAATGTGAAAGAGAGCGAAACGAGACGAAGGAGGGTGAAAGAGAGCGCAACAAGTCGAAGGAGGGTGAAAGAGAGCGAAACGAGAGGAAGGAAGGTGAAAGAGAGCGAAAGGAGATGAAGGAGGGTGAAAGAGAGGAAAACGAGACGAAGGAGGGTGAAAGAGAGCGAAACGAGACGAAGGAGGGTGAAAGAGAGCGAAAGGAGTCGAAGGAGGGTGAAAGAGAGCGGAGCGAGACGAAGGAGGGTGAAAGAGAATGAAACGAGACGAAGGAGGGTGAAAGAGAGTGAAACGAGACGAAGGAGGGTGAAAGAGGGCGAAATGAGACGAATGAGTGTAAAAGAGAGCGAAACAAGACGGGGAGGGTGAAAGAGAGCGAAACTAGACGAAGGAGGGTGAAAGAGAGCGAAACGAGACGATGGAGGGTGAAAGAGAGCGAAACGAGAGGATGGAATGTGAAAGAGAGCGAAACGAGATGAAGGATTGTCAAAGAGAGCGAAACGAGATGAAGGAGGGTGAAAGAGAGCGAAACGAGACGAAGGAGGGTGAAAGAGAGCGAAAGGAGTCGAAGGAGGGTGAAAGAGAGCGGAACGAGACGAAGGAGGACGAAAGAGACCGAAACGAGGCGAAGGAGGTTGAAAGAGAGCGAAACAAGACGAAGGA